>NC_056725.1:281681230-281981230 GCF_019279795.1 Protopterus annectens
CTTTTTTTTTTGCTGTAGATATTACAAAACTGTCATAAAGTAGATATTTTGTAAGTGCCACAACAAATAATGCTAGACCGCCAAATTCCATTAAATTGTATATTGCTACCACTGTCAAGTAATTTGTGCAACCGAGAACGTTACTTCAGGAAAATGATGGGACCCTTAATGGTAAAAAATCTTTCATGCTAGGGTACGATATTCAAAGCTCCTTATGATGTCATTTTGTGCTCAGTATTTAGAACTGGCAAATATGCATATCAGTCCTCTAAACAATTTATTTTTCTTTTTAAATAAATTTTATTAAAATCATTTCATAAGAATACAATTATTAACAAAACAAAACTGCTCACTTTTTGATATTAAAGATAAAAAGGACTAAAACACTAATAAAAAGTCAAAGAAAAGACAATGAACTAGGTACATCAATGTCCACTATACTATAGGTAGACAAGTTAATTTAAAACAAGCTAATAAGATCAGACTGACAATTTTAAGTTATTAATTATCTAATAATTCAATTATGTTCAACCATTGAGTATACACTACTGTATTCCTAGAAGATTTAGATTTAATTGTCATTGATTCTAACTTGGATACGTCCAAGAGAAGATCTTTAAAATTTTGAAAGGAAGGAATTTGCGATGACTTCCAATTCCTAGTAATTTCTTTCCTGGCTATGGACAGCACAGACCAAAGAAGTGAATATTTATTAGATTTAACACATGTTGGGATTGGGGAATTAAAACTAATGATTTAGTAAGGTGAAACTTACCAGTACAAATTGCTTGCAAGAAATTATTAATATCTTCCCAGAATTTTTTCAAATGTAAACAATCATAAAAAAATGTGTGACCAATCAGCAGTCTGAACCTTCATACATCTCCAACAGAGAATATTTTCATTATACATCTTATTTATGTTATATGAAGTAAAGAAAGATCTATTTAAAAATCTCCAGGCAAAGATTCTTTATTTAAGTGAAGATGTAGTTCTACCTGCTGATTGAAGAAAATTCAATTTATCCTTATCCGAAGGGTTATTATTATTAATATTAGAGAAGTATTTCCAATAATTATCAGGAATTATATCAAGATCAGATTTGATAATTTTATATATATTTGAAGGGCTAATTTAAATTAAGTTATTCTGTTGAGTAATAGCAATGACATAATGAATAAGTTTGGGAATTAAATTTTTAACTGAAGAAGGTATTATATCAAGTCTATTTTTAATATAATTTCTGGCTTCTTGTAAGTCAAGCCAAAATGATGAATCTAGATCATTCTCTATCAGTAAAGTATCAATAGATTGCAATTCACTATTCTTAAACATTTGATGCCAATAAATGAAATTATTTTTTTCAAATATTGACATTTTATGAAATTTTGTAGAGAAAATAACCTCTTGTGTGTATGCTATAGGAATAATGAGGAGTAACCAGGCATCATATGATTGAGACCTAAGAATTACATTTTTAAAGGATTTTAAAATAATATTGATATAGTTTGATATAAAGCTTAGGGTAGGGCAAAGAGCAAAATATTCATTTAGCTTCCATCTGAATATGTTGTTTACTAGATTTAACTTAAGAAGAGCATTATTACTATTATTTAAATTTTGTGATGAAGATAAAATAAAATCTTTCCATTTTGCTAATTACTATCTATAAGGTACAAAATAGTCTTAATAACTGAAGAAATAGAATATATTTCTAAGTTTGGAAATGTAATTCTTCCATTATTCCTGCTATACATATGATATGATAAAGATATCATAGGTTTAATTGTGTGCCAAAGACATTTTTTATCATAGTTTCATAGTTTCATAATATAGTACTAGGCTATCTGCCCTAGGGCATTTGTAAGCCTAGCCATAGTGATGTGGCTTTGCCACCCCATGAAATGGTACAAAATGTACAGAATAAATCTAGAATACTGTGCCTCTGTCTAGTAGTGACACAATGAAGGTCCCCTTATATAATAGAATTAGTTTACTGTGCCCCTGTCTAGCAGTGACACAGATGTGACCCCTGGGGTAAACTTACGATCTCCCATCCACTCATCAAGATTTCTCTTGAAGAGAGTCAGTGAGGGGCTCTGCCTAATACGAACTGGGATCCTGTTCCAAAGCATGGGAAGCCTCTGGGTTATGAATCTATCCCTCCAGCATGTCCTATTCATACTTGTGCCGAGGTTTAAGTCTTTAGCTCTCGTGGTCCTGATGGATTTGGATTTTTTGAGGTGGAGCATGTCCATCAGATCCTGATTGGACATGGCCTTGTACGTAAGGCAGAGATCACCTCTGAGCAGGCGGTATGCTACTGAATAGAGCTGAAGTTTCTTTAGTCTGGCAGAATAAGACATATGTTGGAGACCCTTGATCCTTTTGGTGAGGTACTTTTGTGGTCTCTCCAGCTGTTGCAAATGCCGGGTGAGGTACATACCAAATGGGGCATTGTACTCAATCATGGGTCTGATGAGGGAGGAATATAGGGGTACAATGGCATCCTTGGATCTGGATGTGAATCCCTTCATGATGAGGTGTGCAAGGTAGAATGTTTTTCTAACCACTTTGGCAACGTGTGTGTCAAATGAGAGGTCGCTGTCTACTTGGGTCCCTAGGTCTCTGATTACTTTTTCCGTACTCAGTGGGTTGCTGTCTATGTGATAATTTGTGGGTACTTTGTTTTTTTGCAAAAGGGATGACTATACATTTTTTGGCATTTAGTTTAAGGCCGTGACTACGGCACCAGTTGTCCGTTTCAGTGAGGCCTTTTTGTAGGATGTGTGTGTGTGCTGGTGTATCGACTATGGCGCCTAGTTTGCAGTCATCTGTGAACTTTGTCAGCCACAGCCCTCCCATGTTTGCTTTAGCTTTGCTCGAGCCATGCCGAACAAGAGGGGTCCCAGGATGAATCCTGTGGGACACCACTTGTAGACTGAGTCTGACATTACCACTCCAGTGATTTTAACTTTAGGTTCTGTCCAGCACAACCAGTTTGCAACCCATCTAGTGACATAAGGGTTTACTTTTTAAGCTGTTTAAGCATCGCAGTACCTGAGTAAAGGGTATTGTATGAAGGGCGCCAAGAATCCAGGTATGCTGTGTGGACTGCCTTGCCTCATCAATGGCTCTAGTGACTGTTTGAAAAAGAAGATAAACCAGGTTTAAAGGCTGGGATCTACCGCACAAAAGCAGAACTGGGTGGGGTCAAGCATCTATGAGTCCCCTAATAATCTCCGTTTAGTTCCCATGATTCTTTCCATAGCTTTGCAGACCAGGCTGATGCAAACATGGGTAATTTTCCAGGGTCATAGAAGACTTTGCTGTGGAGTGGGACCACTGTTGCTGTATGCGCCAGTGTTCAGGTACGCATCCCAAAGTAAGGCTAAGGTTAAATAGCATTTTTATGGCAATGGGTTTAAGCTCCTCTTGGAGTTCACGTAACAGCACCCGGTCGTCAGGTCCCATTGATGCTGAGATATTTGCTTTGTTTGAGGCGGTTCTCACTTGGACATCTGAGATGACAGGAGATTACATTCAACTGGGATAAAGTATTTCTTCTTTTGGAATTTGAAGGAAGAGGCACACTGAACCTGTCAGCCAGAATGTTAGCAATATCTGTGGGTTCAGTGTATTTTTCTTGTTGTGAACCAACTCTGAGCATATCTGAGGGTTTCCTCAAAGGTTTCTAACATTGCTGAAGAAGGCTTTGTGGTTATCTTTAGTGTCCTTAGCGATTTTTCTCTCAAAGTTTGCCTTGGATGTTTTTATGAGAGAACGTAGTTTTCTGCTAATGTTGATCAGAGATGTCTTCCCTTCATGGGATTTCGCTCTGACGTGCAGTAGCTTCCTTCTTTTGTTATACAATTTGTTTATGGCTGAGGTCCACCAGACAGGACTCTTACATTTGGTGGAGAGGGACTTGGATTTGTTTGGGATTGCATGATCCATGCATTCTTGGAGATGTCCATAGAAAGCATTTGTGAAGGATTCAGCATTGTGGGATGTGGTATCCACTGGCACAGATTCAATTAAGGTTATTATTATTTTAATATTATTAAGTTGTTCTATTCATTATGAAACCTGTTTGGTCTTCTTCTACTAAGTGGGAAGAAAATGTTTAAGTTTTTGCATATATGTTTGCAACACATCATAGTGTTAAACTTTCTGATTGTTGTATAAGGCAGGATGGAGATAGACTGAACTTATATATAAGATTTTTAGAAGCAATTTTTATAATATATAGCTTCTTCTTCTATTGAGAATTTTGCTCTAGACAATTCCTGTATTAGTCTGCCTATTTCAGTATTGCTACCAAAATTTAATTTACTTATTTTTTATGTTGCTAGTTATTATTATCCCTAAGTATTTTATGTGGATTAAGTTATATATCTTTCATATTCATTTTGAAATTAAGAAAAATTTTTGGGCCAGTTAAAGGTGTGATTTTGCAAGCCTTGTTATGGTTCAATTTAAGACTGAAAAGTTTTTCTGAAAGTAGTTTATGTCATCTAAATAATTCTTTGAATTGTTGGGTTTACACCTCCTCTGCAATCAGAATGTCATCTGTAAACAAGTGAATCTCTTTGATGATTGATTATGACTATATTGAAACCCTCATTTACAATCTCCTCTAATCAGATTTGCCCAAGCGGTTCCATAACTAAAGTAAATAAAAGAGGAAGGACAGCCTTTTGGTCCCTTTAATTATAGGTATGGACTGAGATACATTAGAACCAATTTTGACATAAGCTTTAGAGCCTGTATATTACTGCGATAAGATTTATAAAATTATTTGAAAAAACTTAAGTTCCTGTAAGAGTGCGAAAAAAGGTTCTCCCAATTGACTGTGCCAAAAGCACAATTTAAGTCTAAACTAACTAGTTAAATATTTTTGCTTTTGTATTGGATTCAATTAAAGTTATTATTATTTTCCCATTATTGTATCAGAAGTTGTTTTATTCATTATGAAACCTGTTTGGTCTTCTTCTTACTAAGTCGGAAGAAAAAAATGCTCTTTTTGTATTATATGACATAAATATTTTATAATCCGTTTAATAACCATATTGGTCTATATGAATTACATTTAGTAGCACATTTTCTAGACTTCAAATGGGAGAGATAAATGTATATTTCAGCATGGAGAGATGGAATTATTATTTTCTATTGTATTAAACAATTGAAAGTAACAATGTTAGAGCTTCCTTTTGATAAAATTTTGTATATTTCTGGAATAATACCATACTCATCGGGTGCTTGTTTTGTTTTTGAGTGTTTTAATCTGTTCCTCGAATATCCTTTAAAGTAATTTAACTATCAGCAGATTGGTTTCTTGTTCTTCTGTTCATTTCTTTTAATGTTTTATTAATAAAAGCTTGAATATCTTTCTTGATTTATTAATGCAGTTTGTTCAGCTTAAGGAAATATTCCCTAAATTAATATAATATGTTATGTAAGCTTCATATACATAATTTTATTTCTTAGAGATGAATATATTTCTTTAATAATATGATTACATTTATTTAATCTTTTTATTTTATTTAAGTTAAGATATGTTCAAAGATCCATAGGAGTTATTGAAAATTAATACATTTTTTACATTTTTCTGAAGACTGATCATAGTTTTATGGTTTAAAATACCCCTACATTATTTTGTTTAGTATGATTTTCTCCGAATTGGATTTGTTCTAATTGCTACTTTGGATAAATCAAGATTCAAGGTATCACGCTTAGATTATGGTATCTTTTTAAATCTATATCCCATAAAAGTATTTTTATACCAGTTAATTATTCTGCCATACATATATGCCTTCATGGCATCCCAGATAAAAATTTCAGATGTAATATTATTGGCATTAAATTCCACAAAATTAAGAACTTCCTCTAATATAAAGGTGTTTAATTTAGTGATATATGCTGGTATCCATTTTATCTGAACATTGTAACGAGTATAGATACAGGCGGGTATAAATATCAAAGTATATTATATAGTTATGGTCTGAAATGGGATAAGTAATAATTCCTTTCTACATTACTTAGAGAATCAGTTAAACCATTGAAATAAAGACTTATCTATTCTTCAGAATGAGTTTTGTCCGCGGTGAAAAGAAAAGTATAACCTACGATTTAGAGAAAAGCGATAATTATCAATACCTTCAATAAAAATGAATTGGTAAATTTTTAGGAGTTTTGGCAAAATCTGGAAATCCTTCTGTTGTACCTTTACATAGTCTTAACATCAAATGCGCTGAAGTCCCCAGCTAATATAATTTTACCTTTAGGAGAATTGGATAATATGATCTATAATGCTGTTTAGCTGAGCTTTGAACAAAGCTTCAGAACTGCACACCTGTTACTTCCTTGGAGTGAAAATTAAGTTATTAAACTATATTACAATAGAAACTATCCTACCTTTTATTATCTTTGCATGAATCTATAATTTTAGGTTGTGGTAATTTGTTATTCCAGTATTGCTACACCTTATCTTGTTTTGAGAGTGTTGAGAGCTATGGAGTATTGAGAAGGATTTCAGATTCCAAACTTGGAAACATCACCCTCTAACAAAATTATTTCTCTTGTGGTAGAAAAGACTCAATTGTGAGTTATTTAACTGAGAGATATTTATTTAAAGTTAATCTCTCTTGTTAAGGTTATTCAAACCATTTATGTTAAGGGAAATACAATGCAAAAAAGTCATATTGTATGAGTATTGAAAAGAAGCATATGCTGATAGATATTTCTTGTAAACTTAGAACTATAGAGGTAAACTAGCAAAATGTTGAAATGCAGCAATATATACTGTGGCTTAGAAACAAAGATAAAAATCTTTTTAAATTTGAAATGACATGAATATATAAATAACAATTTTCTATATACACTTTGTTTTTGCATTGACAACATCAAAAAGAAAACTAACAAAAAAGTAGTGCTTCAGTATTTTATAACATTAAATCCTCTAAAACTCCACCTGGAGTTAGAACTCCTAATTTGAGTGACATTAATCACCCAAATTGATCAGAACCTACTAGCAGCAAGTTTCTATCAAGCTCCACCTAAGTATGAACTAGTCTTCAGAATTAAAACATGGCTTGTGATAATACTGTCTGTGTTATGCAAGGGAAGAAGTTATCAAATAATCTATGCTTTACTAACATGGTGACAAAGAGATAACTAAATTGAATTTAGCCAACAAAAAAAAATAAAAATAAAAAGTACTAAAAAATACAGTGTCAGTACAAAAATCTAAATATTACAAATTATTAAAGCACTATAAGAATGAGAAATTACAATGATTGGTAATAAAATATTCTCTTATAACTAAAGTTATCAAAAAATGTGTAGATTTAATACATAGTTATGTATCAGTATTAAGTGAAAAATAATCAGGAATTTAAAATTAAGTTATTTATTTTTAAAACTGTAGAGTTAATATGTTATTACTGCGCTCTCATTGAATATGGTGTCGGCTGTGGCTACTTCTGGCAATCTTCATAAAATCCACTGCCAATCATGGTTATAATCGAGTTCCGCTTGTGGCTACCCCTAAACAGGAAAATGAACACACTTTTCGAAGTTATGTTGGCTACCAAATAATAAATCTATATTAGATCAACTCACTACAAGGAAACTCTGATATTATATAGTAAGCAGAAATGTAACAAGTAGTTTGGGAAAACACCAAAAGTTTATGCATAAATGTATATATCCATATTTTCCCATAAATAATTAAAATTATTCTATTATAAAGTTAGATAAGGAAGTAAACCAACCGACCAAAACATAATATGAATTTAACAGAGGATATATCCTATAAAGGCAAACTAAAAATCTATATTTAACGTGAATAAAAGTAATTGACTATAAGTCTAGAAAGAATAAAATAATACATTGTCGCTACAACCTTTTAACCAGCTTATATATCCTCCTTAAATGTGCTGCAGTAGGAAAGAACCAAATATGTTTGCTGTTTACATAAGTATTAAAATACAGATAACAAAGTAGCACTATATTAAATGCTAAAAAAATAAATACATTTGTAGTGCTACTTTATACATTGTAATAAGACTGTAGCAAGCCTCTGTTTAAAATTAAATTAATAATGATTTCAAAGCCGGGATCTGGCTATATACTGAGACCTTTTTTGTTTGCTTTCTACTGAGGGAGAAAGCGAAAGTCTGTCAGCCTCTGTTGTGAGAATCCCAAACAACAACTTTAAACATACACATAAACAGAGTTACTAATTCTATCATATGCCCAGAGGACATTCTTAGTATGGATGTCTGATTATGCTACGCGGAAACATATTCAAGTAATTCAGTACAAAGGACAGACGCTATTTTGCCTAAATAACATCTTATTCTTGTAATATTTTTAGTTGCTAATTTTGCTCTTCATATAACACATAAAAGTCTCAGTTACAGAATAACTATTTTATGCATTTTCTAAACAAAATATAGTCAATAATCTTGTCCCAAAATCTCAGTGCACTTGTCATTCATCCAAAGATTTATAGGACACAAGTGCTCAAAGGGGAGGCTCACACAAAGTGAAATATGTGGCAACCCTATGTAAATCATTCTAGTAGAGAAAAGATCTTATTGCTTCAAAATTGCAAAAGCTGAAATACAACCTCACTACTTACTAATTAAATAAATATATCAAATACTTTTATATTGTAATAAAGGAAGCTTGCATATATCAAAAGATTTAATTGCTTATTTAGAATGTTTTTGCCTTATTGGGGTCCGGTAAGAACTGATTAAAATATGTTGCATAGTTTGAACAAGGCAGGGAAGGATAAAAAGAAACAGTTATTTCCTTTTAACAACAGCTGTCAGGCTGAAGATGACATCAAATGGCTTATCAGAGGAGGAGCCTTCAGCTGTGCATATGGTCTTGTTCTCAGGCTACAGGAAGGCGCAAGCAATCTCCAAATCTCTGGCGGGGAAGCAACAGTTATTTGAGACAACATCTGAAGGTAGCATGAGCCTTTGGGAGGAGATGTTCGCGGATACTCCATAGCAACTTTAATCTCCTCATCACTGTAAAATGCAGCCGTGAGAGGTGCAATAAAGAAAAAGAAAAAAAAAGGAGAGATACAACTCATAGAACTATAGTGCTCCAATATAAAATCAGTTTCACAACTACCGAATGGAAATCAGAGCTTATGTAAAATGGAAGCCACCAAGCCAAAGCACTAAACAAAAGCTACCAAGCCTAAAACCAACAACAAAAAGACATTATGAACACAAAGGTATATGAAAATATTCACCCAAATACATCGTAAATTACAGTGGCCTCAACAAAATACACGTTTTTCCAAGCTCTGGAAATCTAAAGAAACAGAACTGCAAATCAAATTTTCAAGAATCAACAGCCGATAATCCTAAATAACAACCACTAAAAACATATAACGGGTTAACAACAGGCTGTAAGAGAGAGGACAAATGAAATATAAATATTAAAACTTTAACTTATGTATCAGATTAATGAAATATGTATGCGAATTCATCGCTACTAATACCTACCATAGAATCACAGCAAGTAGCCACTTAGCAATAATCAGTAAAATGAAAATTACCAAGTAAATGCAGTCTGAGTATAAAAGTACAAGGGCATAAGTTAGTAAGGTGGACATGTTTTTCTCTTAATAGAGTATATATATTTAAACAAAGCAAATATATATGTAATATATATTATACCCAAGAAATAATCTTATAACATGTAAAGAACTAAAGGTTATTAATAGAGAAAGATAAAATGATAAAGCAAAAGTAAAGCTATGAAAATCTAATACCCATATTCATTAAGAAACATATCAAAACACAGGTATAATAAAGAATACAACACTGTCACTCATCTTGTTGAGCCGTTTTACTTTTTCGCATCAATCAATACTACTCAGGAAAGTTAAGCAAGAAATGTGCATGAAAAGAAAAGTCAAAGGCTAAATAGAAGTGCAATATGTTATTTTAAGTTTCTTCATAGTGGTCAACACTTTTCCAGGTTCCATTTTCAGTACTTTTGAGACTGAAACTTCAGCCCAGTCCATGTCATCTATTTTATCCAGAATTATGTTTTCAGATTTAATATACTTAAGCAGTTGTATCCATTTCTTCATAAAAATCTTAGACCATCTGAAAGAAGATTCCTCAGCCTTGCAGGTGAGATTTTATTTTGTGCTTTTTAGTTCTTGAGTAAAAAGGTAGAAATTGTTTTAGCGTTATGCCAGGTTAGAATAGTCATTGTCAAAATGGATGGTGTTATCTTTGTATTTAATAGGTGACTTAGACCAAGCAGTATTCAATATTATTTCTTTATAATGGGATGATAAAAATTTGACTATGACAGATTTTGTGGAATTACTTCTGACAGATTTGGATGTAGATAAAGACCTGTGAGCTCTTTCTATACCAAAGAAAGTGCACCAGGAAGCTGTAAAATATCTGGTAGCCATGAGGTTAAAAATTTCTCCAAGTTATTTTCTTCTAGGTTGTCTGGCAGCCCACAAATCCTTATGTTATTTTTTCAAGATCTGTTCTCAAGATCATCTATTTTAGTTTGAAGCAGGGTATTTTGCTGAAGAAGGAATTCTAAATTATGTTCATTTTGTTGTATTCTGCTGTCCATGTCATTTAAAGATGTTTCAATATCTGTAATTTGTTTCTTCTGCTGCTTAAGGTCTTGATGTAAAGTCTCCATTTGTTGAGAAGTATTTTCTTTAAAAACATCAATCTTCACATCCATTCTTTCAATTTTTGTGGATAATTCCTGAATAGTAGTTAAAATAGTTCAAAACTCTTTTTTTTATTGCCGAGTCCTGGTGAGAGGATTTTTTAAAGCTCATGTTGAATCCAGATGCCAGAAGCTTCTCTTATTTTTTGACAGGAAAAGTAAAAAAAAAACTTAGAAAATAATTTAATGCTAACTTAGAAGACTATTAAAAGAAACTAAATATATAAAAATGTATTTAAGTAAGTTTTAAATAAAAATACCTGTCATAAGCTACATGCTCTAGGGACCTAAACCTTGTCACCACAATAAACAGAACATGCTGGAGGGACAGATTCCTGTCCCAGAGACATCCCATACTCTGGAACAGACTACCTATCTATGTCAAACAGAGCTCTTCATTAGCACTCTTCAAGAAAAATCTTGATGATTGGATGAGAAATGGGAAATTCACCCCAGGGATCACTTCTGTGGCTCTGCTCGACAGGGGCACAGGAAAATAATTTTCTTGGGTGGCGAAAGCCAGGGTACATTTTTTGGCTAGGCTTGTATGGGCCAGAGACTTCCCATACTCTGGAACAGACTACCTATCTAGGGTGATCACTTCTGTGGCTCTGCTCGACAGGGGCACAGGAAAATAATTCTCTTGGGTGGCGAAAGCCAGGGTACATTTTTTGGCTAGGCTTGTATGGGCCCTAGGGCCAATAGCCTAGTACCTACCTATGTCAAACAGAGCTCCTCATTAGCACTCTTCAAGAAAAATCTTGATGATTGGATGGGAAATGGGAAATTCACCCTGGGGATAACTTCTGTGGCTCTGCTCGACAGCCAAAAAATGTACCCTGGCTTTCGCCACCCAAGAGAATTCTTTTCCTGTGCCCCTGTCAAGCAGAGCCACAGAAGTGATCCCCAGGGTGAATTTCCCATTTCCCATCCAATCATCCTTGGCCATGCCCCCCCTCTAAACAATTTCAACATAATTAAATTAATGATGTGATATTGCTGGTTAAGCTTTGATGTAAACCAGACATTGACATCTTTCAAGAAGATATCACATCAAACATTCTTGGATCAGTGGTTTTCAATACAACAACAGGCTAGTATGTCTTTTGTGGAAACTTTATCCAAATATTATGACCATGTAATTGACAAAGAAATTGATATAGTGATCAAATTGGTAGATGATGTCAAACCATTTGAAGGTGAAACTTTTTATAACAAATATCTTAATAAAGTAGCCACAGACTTGAACAATTTAGAACAACAACTTAGAAGTAGGAAGATTAAAAAATTCCAGAGAGATGACGCTGATTACCAGCATGGAAATCCTTTTTCAAATAGTACCAAGCATGTGAGGTTTACACCTTCATTGCCCAAAACTTCCAAAAGAAAGAGACCACGCTCCATTTTGAGAAAATCAGGTCATGATATGGGTCCCTCGACTGAGGAAATTTCTTCTTGTACAGATAATGAGTTACAGTCAGTATCCAGTTCACCGTCCCCTAAGAGGACACCATTGTCTGTCCCTTTAGGCCCAAGTATCAGTGGGGGGGACACAAACACAGGAGGCATAAACAACATTCAGAGTCTGTTGAAAATGGTCATACAGAATTAAATTTGAATTACAACATGAATGTCTTACATTTGTCTATCTCCAGCCCATTTGTCTGTTCTCAATAAAGGTTTAACTTTTATTCCGGGTTTTATGGTGCCTGAAGATATTTTTGTTCAAGATCTGATGTCTTTTTGTAGAATGTTAAATTTGAGACTGTTTTTTAGTAACAATGATAATAACTTTACTGATGATAAGTTTGTATATCACAAATCATCTTTTTCTCCCACTATGCATCCTTTGGTACATCAGTTCCAGAATAACGTTCTCAAAGATCTGCATTTTTCCAGGTCGGATATATATCTCAAACAGAATAATGTAACAGCTGCAGAAAAACAAGCTATTCTGGAACTTCAGAACAATAATAATATTGTTATCATTTCTGCAGATAAAGGTGGAGCTGTGGTCCTTTTAAATTGGTGTGATTATGATCAAGAGGCTAAAAGACAGTTGTCTGATGGAAGATATTATTTTGAGATGCATATTAATCCCATTCATCGTTTTAAAAAACTAATTGATGATTTTCTAATTCAGGCCAGGGATGAAGCCATTATTACCAATGATACTATGCATCAACTTATTATTCAGGATCCGGCCAAACAATATATTTACTTTTTGCCGAAAATTCATAAAAATCCCACCCATCCACCTGGTAGACCAATTGTCTCAGGGAAGGGTTATGAAATGTGCTTAATTAAATTGTTTAGTATTTAAACAAGTGTATCATGAAGGTAGAGTGTCTGATGAAGTCATACTGACGAAAACGCAGCATTTGGTGGATTTAGAAGAGCGTTCATGTTACATTTTGTACGGCTCTATCATTTGAGCACTTTATTTTGTGGATTTTGGTGTTAATAAATTCCTCCGTTTACTACCAGCGAGCCTGAGCACTTTTTTCGGATTTATTGGTTGGTCAGCAAGTGCTAGTATCTGTTGTTTGCTTCGTGGTTGCGAGGAGGGTCCGCTGGTGGTGTGACCGGGAGGATGAGTGTTTCTATGCAGGAGGAAACGGGCCAAGCCAGACGGCTTATGGGGCAGTTAACAGAGTTGATCGATCTGTTAACACCATTGTGTGCCAACCTTATTGCTGGAAGTAGGAATCCCACGGATGGTGACGAAGGGGTCGAAAAACCGGAAGAACACAGGGGGAAGCGGAAGAAGAGAGAGCTTATAGGCGACCAAGAAGGAGCCGGCGTTCTCAATATGGGGACATTTTTCAATCCCAACAATACTCCTGGAATCTTTCTGGACGCGACAAACGAAGGGGATGGAAGAAACAGCAATGGGATGGACAAGGGAGCAATCCCAAAGAAAAGAGTAAATTCACCAAATAAATCAAAAGGTACTGTTCACATGCTATCTAATGATAAGCCGATTAATGAATGGCTTAAACGGGACTTTCTATTTAAAGTAAATTTTGGTAGCAGTGATGTTAGTGCTGAAAATAATGAATCATATGCTATGAAAATAACGAGACTGGATAAAATGTTAATGAAATACAGAACCTTAAACATTGAAAATGCCTATTTAAGGGAATGTTTAGAAAGGGAGATTGTCCCAAAGGGGTTAAGAGTTTTTAAATACCCGAACAACGTACAGATAGGTTCCAAGTTTCATGAATGCCTTATAAAAGTTTTTAATAATTGTGGTTTGGAAGTGATTAAGTTAATCATAGAAGAAAACAATAGCAAAATAAATGAATTGGGGAATGAAATAACTACATTGGATACTTGTATTAAGACTGATTTATTTTTTGACATCAAAGAAGAAAATGAGAAATATTTTTCTATGAGAAATAAAATAGACAGAATGTGTGATGAGGTGATACAGCGGAAGATGGGGAAATTAAAAAGGGATATCATGGAATATGATAATCATACCAGTTATCCCAAACCACACACACAGGCATATGACAGTGTACATAAGGTCAATAATTATAATAAAAGAAAGAATGTACAATATACAAACAATTATGGACCTAGAAAGGATAACATATGGGATGATGAAAGTTATGACCATGAATTCCCCCCCATACAGGAAAGAAGGAATGGAAATGAGGGGAATAACAATTATAACAGAGAAAATTTTCAGAAATCAGGCCAGGAATCAGGGTGGAGAAGCTATTACTGCATACCCCCAACCCTGAAATAATGGTCCATCAGCCTGGTGAGGCGCTTGTAGAAAACCCACACACTGAGAGAATAGACCAGTCATTGGGGGATACAGACAATAATAGGGTCAAACACACTTTTCAGAATTTCACTATTTATAATTTTAGTATTTTAAAATTAAACCCCGACCATTTTTCTTTGTTAAGTAAAGGTTTAAAATATATACCTAATAGACGAGGGGATTATACACGTACAATTCTTGATATGAAGTTGTTTTCCAGAAAGATTAATTTGGAGATTATGGCCTCAAGGATGGGTTTCAACAGGGAAGATGTTAGAGAAAATTCATTAAGAAGGAAGTCCATATACAACCCTCCATTAATACCTCAAATCAGGAACTTCGAAAATATTATGATTGACTCAGTAAGGAGAAAATATGACAAAAGCTGGGTACAATACAATTTAAGTAAAAGGGAGAACGAAGTTCTACAGGAACTAAGTGGTAATGGTTCTTTGAGGGTAATGAAACCAGATAAGGGTGGGGGGATAGTAATTATGGACACAATACTGTATGAAGGAAAAATGAATTCCATTTTAAGGGATGAAGAAAAATATACAGAAGTGTCGTTAAATGAACTTCATGTGGCCTATCATAGAATCGATACTATTATACAGGACCTCGTGGTGGAAAAAGTAATTGATGAAAAAACATTTAAGTATTTAGAAGTAAAGAAACCCAAGGTAGCTACCATATTCGGAATTCCTAAAATTCACAAGGATATGGGAAATCCACCACTGAGGCCAATAGTATCGGCTGAAGGTTCAAAAACAGCCCCCCTAGCTAAATATGTAGACTTCAAGACTAAACATATTTGGGTTAATAATAAAGTAATCTTGAAGGATTCCTGGGAGTTTTTGGGGGAATTAAAACAGGATATGTATAGAGAGGATATAAAGTTTGTCACTATAGATGTAATAGACTTGTTTGGGTGTATACCACATTTGGAGGGTATGAATTCCTTCGAGGAATCTGTGTTCGAGGATGGTACATTAAGCCAGAATGATAAAATAGCAAGCGTAATATTGATGGACACTATCTTAAAATACAATTTTATAATGTTCAATAGTGAATATTATAAGCAAAATAAGGGGGTGTCCATGGGGCGCTTGTGCCCCATGATGCTAATATAGTACTTGCAAAATGGGAAGAGCAATATATTACAACAAGTGCATATAAAGAACTCTGGACTTTATATCACAGATTTCTCGACGATATTGTTATTTTTTGGATAGGAAGTGATGAAAAATTCATGGAATTCATGAATTATATTAACCAAACAACTAAATATTTGAAGTTCACATATTCTGTCAGTACTGAGTCCCTAAAGTATTTAGATATAGAAATATATAAAAGGGCTGGTAAATTTGAGAGCAGAGTTTATAGAAAGGAGACGTATGTGAACTCTTTCTTACATTATGATAGTGCACATCCCCTAAACAGTAAGAGGAATATTGTCAAGGGGCAGTTTGTTAGGGGCTCCCGAATGACATCAAACAATAATGATTACCAGGAAGAATGCAGGATCTTACATAATATGTTTAAAGAGAGGGGATACCCAGATGAATTTATTAATAAGTTAAAAAGTGAAGTCGAGGAAGGTAGAGGGGGCAGGTTTGAACCTATAATAGGTAAGGGTGACAAACAAAACGTAGACGTAAGATGTACCCTGGTAGCGGACACAAAGCAAATAAACCAAGATGACTATAGAAGAAGTCTGGTTGTAGAATACAACAGTTTCAATAGGAAATTTAAGGACTTCTTTATAAAGGAGTGGAATAAATTTAGTACCCTAACAGATATTGAAGAAATACCGAAGATGAAACCCAAGATGGTGTATAAGAACCCACCAAATATTGGTAAAATATTAGAAAGAAGAAAGAAAGGAAGGGGATAATAACATTAGGAGGTGTGGGACATATAAATGTGGAAGATGCCAACAATGCCCATATGTCATGAACAAGGCAGAAATATATTTGGACAGTAGAAAGAAAATGATTAAAAGTAGGACATATTATAACTGTGAAAGTAGAGGAATAGTGTATATAGCAATTTGTCAGATATGTCAATCATTCTACGTAGGTAAAACTGAGAGATGTTTGAAACGTAGAATATACGAACATTATTATGACATTCTGAAGAATAAAAGCACTAATGCACTTTACAAACACAGTATTACATGCCCAAATGCAAAGTATGAGTTTTTTGTGTTGGACCAAGTAATACCAGACACAAGGGGTGGTCCATGGGAGGACATCCTAGAAAATAAGGAGTTATGGTGGCATGTTGATTCCAATACAAGCCCTCTGGGATTAATGATCATTTAACTATAACCCATTACTTAAATTGAGGGCTAATAAATTATAGAGCTGTTCATGAAGTTGGGCACTAGGAGGCAGTGTACCAATATGAAATTAACTTTATATGTTCTATCACAAAAATTCTATGTGAAAACAACCATCTGAGGATTTATAATATGCATTGTTTATATTTAATTATTATGTAATTATTTATATGTAAAAAGTGTTTCATTAGTATTTATATAAACATTCAAAGTTGTATTTTTAAATATATATTTTAAATACTCTTTTTAAACATACAAAGAGTTTTTATTTAGTGGAATAAAGCATATTTAATGAGGGAAATTAATATTAATGAATGTAGGAACTTGGATTTGGTGTGTTTGAATTAATTGATATGGTTTGTAGAACC
Source organism: Protopterus annectens (assembly GCF_019279795.1). NCBI lineage: Eukaryota > Metazoa > Chordata > Ceratodontiformes > Protopteridae > Protopterus > Protopterus annectens. The sequence goes on from NC_056725.1 coordinate 281,698,461, forward strand.
AGTGAAATGTGCTTAATTAAAATTGTTTAGTATTTAAACAAGTGTATCAAGGAAGGTAGAGTGTCTGATGAAGTCATAATTGGGATCTAAAAACGCAGCATTTGGTGGATTTAGAAGAGCTGCTCAGTTACATTTTGTAAATGGCTCTATCATTCTGAGCACTTTATTTTGTGGATTTTGGTGTTAATAAATTCCTCCGCTATCACTACAGCTGCAGCCTGAGCACTTTTCTTTTCGATTATTTTAGCGGCTATATTACATAACCTTGTCTTATTTGACTAAACACTTGAAGCCTTGCTCTCTTGCTAAGCCCCCTTGGTTACAGGATACTACAAGCTTTTTGTGATTATTTCAGATAGCCAATTGGAACTGATTATTGATGTGCAATAATTCTGATGTGTGTGCTCATACACACCTAACAGTCCACATGAATCCAGTTTAGAGGTTCTTACATATTGGCTGGAAGTGGCCAATTTATATCAATCTGACTTTAACTCTTTGATTCAGCTAGCAAGATATGTTCTCAATAGCAATGTATTTTTTTACCAGGACACTTGTTATTTACAAACCATAAGTACAGCTGAAGGGTGCTTCTTTGCCCCAATATATGTCAATCTAAGTGGCCTTTTGGTCTAAAACATCTCATTTATGATTATGAGAATAACATCTGCTCTGGAAACATATTGATATTTGGAGAGGTTTTTGACGACTGTTGGATGGTATGGAAGGGTGAGATAAATGTGTTACATGAATTTATATCTACCTGAACAACAACCCATGGGATTAGAATTTACTGTCCATTATGATTTGAATGCTATCACGCTTCTGGACGGATTATCAACAGATTATCAGACCATACGCTGAGTACAGAAGTATTCAGGAATAATTTCAATATAACACATCCTCCATATGTCTAGTTTCCATCCACCACATAACTCCATAACATCCCTAAATCGCAATTCATTAGAATAAAACGATTCGCTCTGATGATTTTTCAGAGACAAAGGAATTCACAAATAGATTCAAATCCAGGGTTATAGGTATGGGTTATGTTGCAGGCCAGTAATCTGGTCATCAATTCAACAGATAGACAAGAATTTTTAAGTTACAAAGAACATAACACTTCTCGCAATACAACCCATTAGTTTCTAAATAAACCTATGCCAGGAATTTGGAAATTTAATTCAAAGTGTAAACAAACATTGGAACATTTCCACAATGTGATCATGAGCACACATTATAATGGTGAAAAAATGTCAGTTTTCATTTCTCAGAAGGAAAAAATCTTGTTCTTGTTTTAATCATTACAAGCTGGGACATTAACTCTCTCAATATGTACAATCTACATTATCAGACCCTTTAGTGGCTGCTATCCATGTGGCCATTGCACCAACTGTGATAAAGTCCCTGAAATCCAAACAATTTCCAGCAATAGCCCCATAATTATGATTTGAATTTTTGCAAACTGTAGTACCCCTATATCACATGTACTTGTGGTTCCTTTATATTGGCCAAACTCCTCTCATTCATTCACACTAGGAATTCTGAACACATTATTAGTAATATTAAAACAAAAAGGCAAACTAAATGCATTGTACAAACATCATTTAACACACCCCACTGCCAGATTTTTATGGTTATTGATATTATCAAGGGCAATAAGTCCAATAAAACTGGGTGGCACCTCTATTTTGTCAATAAAGAAAAAGTGGATTGTCAAACTGGGTGGATTACTCTGGTTTAAATGAACAATTCTAGTATGGACCAATAAGCTTAGATAAGTGTATTTAACTTGCAACAAAAGCTGTTTTGGTTTACACTGAAGAAGACTGTGATATTTTCTGGCCAAACCGTCTGATTTTTGTTGTCTATTTTCAATAAAGACATTTTGAACACAGTATAGCTCTATCTGCTTGGCTTAAGCTGACTTAGAAACCAGACATTAACATCTTTCAAGAAGATAATACATAAAACATTCTGATCAATTCCATTAATAGTTTCAATAAAGAACTAAACTGAATAACTGAATATGGTATACAAGCCTGTCTTCCTATAGTTTTTTTTTTTACTTTGTTAACCATAGTGATAACTTGTGGATAATGCATATGTTAAAGGGTATTTGCACACCAACTTTATGAAATCACTTAATAGAATATCCTGTGAAAACATAATTAGCCTGCTTCATAAGCATATCTATTCAGTTATATCAAAAGATCAAAAAGCAAAAATCACTAAAATGAAAACAGTCAAATAAGGTGACCAAGAAGTCATATTCAAATATTATTAAAGTATAAATGTGGCTTTTCTGGTTTCCCCTGCACACATCACTAAGCAGAATGTCTGCTACAAACCAATCAGGCAGTTAATCTGCTTCCATTAATTCAGTTCAGTCAAACACAGCATATACTTAGTCTGTAGTAAAGCAGGAGATGGAAATACACTATCTCTGTTGTTACTGTGAGGGAAGATGGTAGACTCCATGCATGCATAGGGAAGGCCCTTTGACCATTAGACAAAATGCAGGCATGGGAAAAAATGACAATCTGACTAAACATGCACAGATACAAGGTAGGAATCAATACATCATATCTTGGAGTATTACTGAACTTGACCTATAGTCATCCACACTACAAATGCAGTTCTAATTTCATTTTATCCAGAGCTACCATAAGGATGTGTACAATGGTGACACAGTGGAAGTGTGCACCATGCCCCTCCTTTCACAAGTGTTGCATGTATCCCACATTAATTGGCTAAGTGAAAGTTAGGAAACTCTGTGTATGGCAAGACAGCTGCAACTGGTGGTTATATGACACAATCCACATTCCCCATCTTACTGTCATCAGGATTAGAAGGAGATGGAGCACGTTTCTAAAGCACTGTTCTCACTATTGTATACATTACAGTTTATATATGCACTTTTTGTGTATAAAAATTAGCATGCATCCTGTAATTGTTGTATTGCCATTAAGTCAGTAATAGATTGTTGTTAATGAAAGTGCTCATGCATGTCTGACTAGGTGTTCTACAGTGTGTGTGTGTGTGTGTGTGTGTGTGTGTGTGTGTGTGTGTGTGTGTGTGTGTGTGTGTGTGTACTTGTCCATCTGTCCCAACTGCTTGACATCTGCAAACCCATCTTTGCAACGGGATAGATCATGACAGCTGGTACAGTAGAGTAAGACCCAGAATGAGGTGGTTCCTAAGGGCTGGGGATGGATTACTTCAGTGTGTTAATGACTCAGGAATTAGTTGGTGCTGCTGCAGACTGTATAGGAGAGGAATAACTGGGCACTTAACAGAATGCTCTCCACTAGTTAGCTTATAGGTGAGGGTGGCAATCACTGGTGTAACCTTGCTGTCAAGCTGCAGTGCCTCAAGCTCGTAATTTCAAGCTACTGGAAATATGTCCACTTCCATCTCCTTGAAAGTGTATTTTCTGTTGTGTTATGCTACACTGGATTTATAGTACAACAGACTGTAAATTTGACCTGTTTCCAGATAAACCAGCTTTGATGAGTGGAAGAGTTTAGGCTTTGCAAATGGAAAAATTATATCTCTAAAAGCATACTGAGTAAGACTCATTAATAGATGTGGTGTGGTGGATGCATGAGTCGTACTGGAACATAATTTGATGTGTCTATGTTGATATACAAAATGACATGCCTGATAGTAAATGACTTCTGCACAGCTCAGGGAAATATTCTGTGCTGAACATACTAGTATACTGTGTATTGCTATGTACACAGACAGGCACACACTGACACACACACACACACACACACACACACACACACACACACGCCAAGCATGCAGGTACAAATGACACAATAATAACAATAATATACACACACACACACACACACACAAACACACACACACACACATGCACACACGCATTGTGTGTATTGCTATCATGACAGGCACACACCGACACACAGACACACACACACACACACACAAACATGCACATGGTACATAAACGTATACACACACAAAACACACACACACACACACACACACACACACACACACACAAACACACACACACGCACACACACGAAAGCACACACACACACACGCAGCACACACACACACACACACACACACACACACACACACACACACACAAACACACATACACACACACACACACACATAAACAACAGACACACACACACACACACACACACACACATAAACAGGACACACACACAGACACACACACAAACTACCATACAAATCCATACATGCAGGCACCCAAACATACACAAACACACACACACACAGATGCACACACAAACACACATATACACCCATGTACCCCATAACACACACACACACATACGCATGCATGCACTCATATCATTAATTTGGTTACGGCTTCTAATGCACAGAGCAAGTGACACGGGTTGCTGTTAAATTCTTGAATCAAGTGATTTCATTTATATGCATCTCACTTTTCACCATAACAGGTTTATGATAAAGATCCATCGTATATAGAGCCCCAGCTATTGTGACTATTAAAACTAAATATTGTTCATCTTATTTTTATGTTCAGATGTAAACAGTTTCTGACCCAAATGTGTTTCAAGATGACTGAGAAATCAGTCAGACATCTGCACGATGGCTAATGCATGGCTCAAAATATCAGAAGCATGCTCCATGCCTCCAGCTTTCATCCACCCCATATTTGTAGAAACATTCCTAAGTCATACTTTCTCCACCTTAGAGGATTTGCTCAGAGTGAGCGGACATTTTCCACCTATGAGTCAGGACTTATCTATAAGAAGCTCTCTAGAACTGTGGGTACCAAAAGGTGACATTGCCTAGGGTAGACGATTTGCTACCAATACACAAATCGGGAGAATTTACAATATAGGGAGAATAAAACAGAAATCTAATTCTCAAATTAGATTGGTCACCACATATGAGAGAAATATTGATACTCATCAACTGTGTGCAAAGGCATTGAAACATATTGTTAGAGCAGACAATGTTTAGGGGCATACTGATGACAGATGCTACTTTTCTTACAGACGGGTCGGAACATGGGATCCTTTTTCACCAAACATATTAACAGAAATGAGAGAATTTATTTAAACAAATCATTTTAGAAGGTGGCCTCAGGGATGCTTCCCATGTGGTCATTGTACACACTGTAATATGTTCAAAAACCAAGGAATTCACAAGCAGAATACTGGTGAAGTTCGATTAAATTCTTTGCAAATTGTCAATCAGATTGGGTGATTTATTTGGCATCCTGCAACTGTTCAGCCTTTCATGTAGGACAAATTTCCGTGTGTAAAATTTAGATTTCATAACACCTTAGTGACATTAGGACTGGTAAACCAACCAATGCACTATATAAACATACAATAAAACATTTCGGGCTAAGTTCAGATTTACTGTGATTGACATTATACAACGGAATACACACAACAAATCAGGGTTGGCATGGAATATTAAATAAAATGGAAAAAGAAATGGATTATAAAATTATGCACTCTTTTCCCCTGGTCTAAATTTATCATATGTGATGTAATTTTGTTTATGGACTCTAGGTTAACTACTAGATATTTATATGGTTGTGACATTCTGCAAGAAATGCAGACAGAGGAAGGCTTAATGGCCGAAACTTGTTTTTCTCCATCTCCATTAATAAACGGATTGTTGTCCACTGTTTGTTGGCTCTACTATGTTTTTTGTAGTTTCAGCATGACTGAACAAATAAGTAAACTTGCATGTAGAAAGTTTATGCTGACTTTCTTTTAAGTGCTCAAATATTTGAGCAGATGTTATCTACCTGCAACTGCATTAAGTGTAAGTACATTTGATTATTTATTGTGAGCTTCTGTGTCCAGACCTTTATTTGTTTCTCAGTCTGTCTGATTTTTCATTACACTGCATACATTCCATACTAGGAATGCTGGATATTCTCACTTCAATGATTAATAAATCATTTCCATATTTTGTGGAATGAAGTACATGCATTCTTTCACTCTGCAAATGTATTCTTCATAGTCCACTGCTTAGTAAAACTGCTTTATTTGCCATATTGACTGCATATACCTGATTACATTTGAGACCTTCCTATATATTAAGTTTCTAGCATAAACATCTCATGCACCATCAATGAAACGTATCTTGTATTCAAAAATACTATTACTTTCAGTCTGGAATTATATTCATTTAACCTTATTGTTTCCTACGTTGTGCAACTCTGAAGTGAGCACATGCAGACAGGCAGATTTCAGTATAACCTTCTGTAACTCTTTCAAATGAGACAGCATAATTTCACTCCACTCTATAGCGCCATTTGACACTTATACTCCTAATGTTAAAACTTGGGAGTAGTTTATTTATTATATTTTCATAATATACGTCATGCCCAGTTTTTTTTTCATACCTAGCAAGTTATGTAACCCACTAAGCACACAAGCTTTGGTTTGATTATTTAGTTCAGTAACATGAACATCAATGCACTTTAAAAGTTCTTTCTCTGTCACGATAAGAACAATCGGTGATTATAGGAAGATTTTTGCTCACAGTAACCTGTAAAACGTCTTCTCCTCACATATTAAAAAGATTAGCTCTATCCCATCTGAAGTTCACATAATATAAGGCTTTTCAGTTTTTCAAGTAAAAGCAGAAATATTCTAGCTTCAGATATTCCACTGCACTGAAGAGTAAATCAGATATAATGTTCTCTGTGTTAATGTGTAATCAACTACTGCCCAGGCATACAGCATGAGACCCGATGCAGGCAGAGGGCCTCTACACCCTGAAGGGCACACTATACATTAACACACACACCCTGGAGGGCATTATTCCACTCCTACACAATGGGACTCTGTAAAATTGTTGTGTTTTTCTTGCTTATCTATTTTGTAAGTACTATATTATTTTATATATATATATATATATAAATATATATATATATTTTTTTATATGTAAAATAGTTTGTCTGCCTACTATTATTTCATACTTGCCACATCTTTAACCATTAATATTCTGTCTATTGTAGAATAGTCACATAAGTAGCTGCGGGATGAAATTGGCTACACTGAGCTATATTGTTCTCTCAATACCAGAGTGTTACTGTCATATAATTCTAATATCACATAACCATTGTCTTTAAACTGTGCACATGCCAAAATGTTTTGAAGTTGTCCCATGTGTTATCAATTGATCTTGTTTTCATAAATTGACTTCTGTTTCCTACCAAACCTTTCAAGATGAGCTTTTAAGTCTCTTGTTTGTATTCTAGTGATATAAGTTTCAGTTAAAGGTATAAACTTGATTACAAGGAATCCATAGTATATAAAAGATCTCTCCATTTGTCAGAGTTTTTTTCATTTGTTGTCTCTCCCAACTCCAGATTATTATCTCTATTAGATTTTAGTCTTCTTACAGAATATCCTTTAGCTCCATGTTAACTAATGGGTTTGCCTAAATTCAGATTAAGTTTTCCACTGAACAGCAAACACAATCAGAGTTACCTATATAGGAGACAGCTGACCATTCAATGGCTAAATCTGCCGTTTTAGAAAATGTTGCTATATCAAGCACATTCATTCCCTAAACAGTCAGGTATTAGAAAAATTGATTAGACCTGCAAGAAACCATCTCTCTAACAAACTATCCCTGATTCACCATACCTCAACAGAATCCCAGTTAATAGATAGAACACTGAGGTCAACAGCCATAGAAGGACCTCATCAAGTGAACTGCTGATCTCACAGTTTCTCATTGTTGAGACTGTTGGTATTTAGTGTGGTCTGTAAAAATATCTGAATGTGAGTATGGATGTGCTTACCTCACTCAATCAAGTGATGTGCTTAATTTACCAATAAAGAGGACCCTCAATTGAGATGAAGTATAACGGTTAAGGTGTTTTCCTCACAAAACAAGCAAAATAGAGGCTTGTTTCTACATTTGAGGAATTACCGGTATAAAATTGTCCAAGGAGGCTAGCTATGGCCTACCTTTGAACCTACTTCCACCACTCATTATTACCGCTTTTTATAGAGGAAGATTAATTTTCTCTATCAATGTTAATTAATTATTAAGGAGATGCATTATCCCAATAGAATCAATAAACCAGTTGCAGTCAGACAAAATCTATCATTCTATTTACATCAATAAACTTCAGTTGGGCCTACATCTGTTCACTGATATTTAATTGGGGATTCCTTCTTCCATATTGTTACAAGCTGTGATCAAATGATTTTATTTTGAAATGTATGTGTCCCAAGATAAACATTCTTCTGTAAGATTTCCTGGAAGAATTCTTCCTAGTTTCGACCCAGGTTGGCATACTTTTTATCTCGATCATCCTTCCATCTCTATCATCATTCATATCTCCCACCTGGAATGCATACTTTGTTTTGTAGCCCTCTGGCTTTTCCTGGTTAGAGGTCGCCACAGCAGAACTCCAGTCCGCTAATGATTGGTAGTGGATTTTTACGTACCGGGTTACCAGCCCTGCACAACCTTCAACAAAGGCACGCCCCATTCACGTATGCCTCCACACAGAAGACGCTCTAGCTGAGAATCGAACGGGACAACGTCTTGCTATGAGGCGACAACGCTACCGCAGCACCACCACCTGAATTAAATTATAATCAGTGGCTGTAAATATATTCATACTGTGCAGTATGGATGCTTGCACTTTGATTAGCTGATGTTGCTTCTGCTGTTTACATCATCCAGGCGTATTTAAGCTGACACAGTGGAGATTTATTATATATCTCAGAGAAAGACACATACACCAGCAATACCTTCCACTTTGCAGCAGACAGCAGAAAAAAAAAAAAAAAAAAAAAAAAAACGGCTACAAATTTATCTCAGGTGGTCTTGTGGGTTTATGCAGGTGCGATCAATCAGGGTACTAAAATGATAGGATATTGCCTGTGCTCATAGCTGTAGTAATTAAAATGGAAAACAAGGAAGGTAGCAAAATACTTGAATATGCACACATGGTGAGTATGGCCCTTAGAATGTCAGGCAGTACCTGCACACTCACCAACTCCCACCACAAACATGGCATATTGGTCAAAACGTTTGTAGTTGTAGAGACACTGCATAGATAAAATATGTATTGATGGTGTGTACTACCAAGAAATCCACATATATCAGGAACTCAGTCATCATTGTCTCCATGGTTGCCAATCAGCAGCTGGGCAAGCAAGAGTACACTGCCATGTTCTAAGTGCTCTTGAACTCTAGACCATATAATTACTTGCAAAATTATGTAAAGTCATCAACAAATAGTGACATGCTAGTTGTGATCATTCTTTGCTGCTTTAAAAACACAGGACCCTAGGTGGAACTCATACCCATGTAAAAGAGCCTGTTACAAACATGAAAAAGAAGAGACATAGAAGGAAAACATATCCTAACATGTTGGCTGTCACCACAGAACAAGTTCAACTCAAGAGATGAAAGTTTAATACAGCAATATATGCAGAAAAAGAAGAAACAATCTTCATGATTAATCTCAAGGCAGCACAACAAATTTGGATACCAGATGAACAATTTACAGCCAAATGTTAATCAAATTCCCAGTCCTGTGAATGTCAATCCAATAGCTTTTTACTATCCACACTCCTCTAACATGTCTGGAAAAATTCTAATATGCATCACCTGAGTATGGTTTCATGTCAATGAGGAGAATGATAGACACTTCAGCTGCATTTTCGTACTTGTGCGTTTACTTGATAAAGATCTGCACCCAGGTAACATTTATTTATTTAGTTTAACCAGGTGAATGAGCTGGTCTAGTGACCTTTTACAGTCAGATCCACAGCCATAAGACAATATTAACATGACACAATATAAAACCAACATCAACAGGTTAAATGACATTGAATAAAAACTACAGACAATGCAAAACATGTAAACGTGAATTTTAACAGTAAAATTAATTCAACATGAGGACATGAGACGGACTGGTATGAGACAAAAATAGTTAAAACGTGTATGATAATAAAATAATGCACATTGCAATGTAATATAGAGCAACAGCAGAAAATATTTGGAAAATCAAAAACAAAAGGAGACACAATTTATATGTAGAAACAGAGTGGATTGGTGAGTAAATGTACTGTTTACGAGGAGATGTATAAAAAGACACACATATTTTACTTAAGGATATTGCTTTAAACATATTGATAAGGTTAGAGTAAAACAAGTGATTTGTAATAAAATACAAGTAATTGTGGCAAGTAAAATAACCAAGTTCATATTAAAAACATGAAGATTTACTTACCTGAACACCTAAACACCGATACATATTCTGCGAACCACAAATACACCGAACGCCCTAAACCACAAAATTAAAAAACTCGAAATGTCATACTTGTCCCATCCCACCACCTGCTTCTTACTGCCTATACAAACAAACTAAATAAATCACATACATACACTAAGCAAAACCCTACTTCTAACCCTACACTAAATCTTGCATATACCACCATGTATGCACTTAACTTGCACCCTAACCCTAAAGTCCGTAACTATCGCACGATTACCTTAAAAAGCTATACCCAAACAAACTAAATAATCCACACACATACACTTAATAAACCCTACTTTAACCCTACATTAAATCTAACATATATTACCATCTATACACTTACCTTAACCTGCACCCTAACCCTAAGGTCCGTAACTATCGCACACTTACCTTACGGAGCTATACCGCAGAAGAGCCAATCATGATTCGACAGTTCGTATTTTGCGCTTCAGGATGATCGATGTTTTCACTGTTCAGTGAAGACATGTCGGCGTTTAGGTGTTCGGGTAAGTAAACATTTGTGTATTTAATATGAACCCAAATAACCTGCTGGTGATGAAACAGGGACATTCAGATTGTTTGTGAATATGAACTTTGAATTGTTTTCAGAAAGTAAAAAGATAAGTCATTTGTCTGATTTTGTCAAGAAGAGAGTTCCGGAATGGAAGTGCTATTTGCGAAAAATAATTTTTTCAGCAACTGATTGTTGAAAGGAGGTCTTGTAAATCGAAGAGCATTACAGTTTATAACAGAGTAATTTATAGAAAAATTACTGTGTGGAAGGGGCAGTAAGGTTCATAAAGATGATTGAAGGTTAATGAATTTACATGTAATAAAGTTTTGGTAGTAATGGGGTGCCAGTTACTTTGAAATGAAATACAGAGATATTCTTTAGTATTGGACAGATGTAAAAAAAAAAAAAAAAGTTTTTGTTGTCAGGTCATTGTAAGACAGGGGCTTTAAGAGAGATGAGAGCTAAAAGTGGAAGATCATATTCCAATCGTGGAAAGGAGACATTAAGTACAGCAACCATTTTGGCATCTAGGTGTGTAGGATGGAGATTTTTAAGCTATTTGTATCCACTTTAATGCACTCCGTATCTGATGTTCTATATGATGATTAAAACAATGAGTTTGGTTGAAGATAATATTCAGTGATCTTTGTTCAGATACAGGCAATGTGTGCTATGATCTGGTATACACTCACTTCATAATTAACATGTCTGTTCCACTACATTCATAGGTTCATAGGTAGGTACTAGGCTATTGGCCCTAGGGCCTATACTAGCCCAGCTAAAAAGGTACCCTGGCTTTTGCCACCCAAGAAAATTATTTTCCTGTGACACTGTTGAGCAGAGCCACAGAGGTGATCCCCGGGGTGAATTTCTTATTTCCCATCCAATCATCAAGATTTTTTTTGAAGAGTGCTAATGAGGAGTTTTGTTTGATATAGATAGGTAGTTTATTTCAGAGTATGGGAAGTCTCTGGGACAGGAATTGATCCCTCCGGCATGTTCTGTTTATTGTGGTGTCAAGGTTTAGGTCCCTAGAGCATGTAGCTTGGAGGGAATGGGATTTCTTTAAGTGGAGCATGTCCAACAGCTCTGGGTTTGACATAGCTTTATATGTTAGGCAGAGATCACCTCTGAGTAGGCGATATGCGACAGAGTAAAGCTGGAGTTTTTTGAGACGGTCTGCGTAGGGCATCTGTTTGAGGCCAATAATCCTCTTTGTGAAGTATTTCTGCGGCCTTTCCAGTTGTTGTAGATGTCTTGTGAGGTACATACCAAAAGGGGTGTTATACTCTATAATGGGTCTAATGAGTGATGAGAAGAGGGGAACAATGACCTCTTTTTTTCTGGATGAGAAACCTTTTGTGATGAGATGTGCCATGTAGACGTATTTCCTGACTACTGTGGCAATGTGATTATCAAAGGAGAGACTACTGTCCACCTGTGCCCCAAGGTCTCTTATCACACTTTTGGTGTTAAGTATACTACTGCCTATGTCATAGTTCATGGCTACAGAGTTTTTACCAAAGGGGATGACAATGCACTTTTTGGCATTGAGCTTGAGGCCATGGCTTTGACACCAGGCATCTGTCTCAATGAGGCCCTTTTGCAGGATGTCCACATCATTAGAAGTTTTGATTATGGCTCCTAGATTGCAGTCATCTGTGAACTTCATTAGCCAAAGACCTTCTGTGTTAGCCTGTACTTCAGAGAAGTAGATACCAAACAGGAGAGGACCCACGACTGAACTCTGTTGTAATCCACTTGTCACTGGTCTGAAGTCGGATTTGGAGTCTGCTACTTTCACAGTGTGGGTTCTGTCAGTGAGCCAGTTGGCAACCCATCTTGTGACATAGGGATTTATACCTAGTTTAGTGAGTTTATCTATAATTCCAGAGTGGGAGATGGTGTTGAAAGCCTTGGCAAGATCTAGATAGGCTGTGTGAACCACCTTACCCTTGTCTGCAGCTTTGTTGACTGCTTCAAAGAAGTCTGTCAGGTTTAGGAGACATGATCTGGCTTTTACAAATCCAAACTGGGTGGGGTCCAGAGTTTGGAGATTACCAATGTCTTTGTTTATGAGTTCTATGATGATACATTCCATGGCCTTGCAGACCAGGCTCGTCAGGCTAATGGGCGGTAGTTCCCGGGGTCCGTGGTGGCTCCCCCCTTGTGGAGTGGGATAACCGCCACTGTGTGCCATTCAGCAGGCACAAAGCCTGAGGTGAGGCTATGATTGAGCATGGTACTTAGGTGGGGTGCCAGTTCATTCTGTAGTTCATGTAGAATGCAGCCTTGGATGTTGTCTGGTCCCTTGGATGCTGTGTTCTTGGCTTTGGAGAGTTTGGTTTTTACCTGTGCAGCCATGATTACAGGAACTTTGCATTCTTCTGGTATAGAGATGGGCTCTTTAGAGGGTGAGAGGGGGATAAAGTTAGCACTGAACCTATCTGCCAGGATGTTGGCAATATCAGTTGGTTCTGTATATTTAGTGCCATTGTGCTGTAACTCAGAGCAGATCTGAGTGTTGCCATTGGGATTCTTGACATAGCTATAGAATGCTTTGTGGGTGTCTTTAGAATCAGTAGCATTTTCATAACTAGCGTTGGAGGATTTTATCAGGGATCGCAGCTTCTTACTGAGGCTGACCAGGGAGCTCCTTCACTCATGGGATTTTACTCTGTTTTGCAACAGTTTCTTCCTTCTGTTGTACAGTTTGTTTATGGCAGGGGCCCACCAGATTGGCTTCCTTTTTTTGGAGGATAGCATCTTGGTCCTGTTTGGGATAGCATGATCCATGCACTCATGTAAGTGCTTATAAAGTGCAATTGTGTAAAATTCAGTAGTCATAACTGTATTGTCCATCTGCATGGGTGTCATGACATTCACCACTTCTATCTTAAGAAGCATGAAGTTGGCTTTGGAGATTTTTTTTACCATGGTTTCCTTAATGGGGGTGGGGGCAGGATGAGGATATCTAGGGTAATTAGCGTATGATCGGATCGAACAAATGAGGTGTTGACTTCAGGTGTGGAACACTGGTCACTCATGTTGGTAATGACTAGATTTTTTAAGATTTCAAGACTTAAATTGATCAATACATTTAATATTTAATATTTATTATTACAATCATCATTATCTGTATTAACACTACATTTTGATTAATTTAGCATATTATGATGGATATATTATTGAATATATATATTTTATATGTATGCATTGAAATTTATTTATTTTTTGTGTAATTATACATAGTTTAGATTTCATAACAATTTCATATATAAACACATACATATCATGATATATATACAGATTATCAATACAGACGTGCTTATATACTTATATATTCATATATTATTTCATACATTGATTCTAATATTTCATCCAGTTTTGTCACCTGACCTGTGGTACTATACAAATGGATGACAGTAAATATGTATATTAGATATGTATTTTTTATATAGACTTGTATGCATATAAAGTTTTTAAGAGTTGGATGAGTGAAACAAGAACAAAAACTTGTTTATGGTTCTTGTTGCTTTTAGCCCTGCATGGGTTAACTATGTCTAAGGTTTAATCATCACCACTACCATTTTTAAAACTAATTATCCAATTTTAAATGAATAATTAACAATTTGCAAGCACTAAAAAGTATAAATTGAAGATTTTTTTCTGTTTGAATTGATTCTGAAGAGGTCTCCAGGTGGGAGACGAAAGCGCTCAATCCTTTGTATTCTTTATGTTGGAATAAACTTTTCGTGTTACACAGCCATGGAGTTGGGTGTTTGGTTTTGCACCATTGAATTTCCTGCTGTTCCACTTGCTGGACTTTTGATATATGTTTACTGTTTCGAAGGTTCTTTAGATCTAGGATATTGTTGCCGCTGGTGGGGGTATGGATACGTTGATCCAGGGCATTAGAGTTTATGAATCCCAGAAAGCGTTGAGCGAAGGAGTTGGTACATGAGTAGTTTTCCCAGTTAATGGTGGGATAGTTGAAATCGCCCATTATTAGGGTACAGTAAGCATATACTCAATGAGAACCCCCCCATTTTGCTCCTTTCTTAATACTTATTTTCCCCATCTATCCATTTATCATAACATGTACCCATAAATTTTCCTAACATTTCTTTATAACATTAATATTTTTTCTCCTATAGCATATTTCTCTAAAATCTACCACACTGCTTTATGCCTCACTTTACCAGTGACTTTAGTTATGTCACATGCTATCAGTCTAACTTATTTAATTTCTTTTAGTGTCATCTCTTCTACTTCATTCACTATATTTAACATTTCATTCACCTCTCTTCCTTGTATACCATAGATCTCTTCCCCTACTATTTTGTCCAATACTTTTTCCATTCTTTTTTGTAGTATTTGTATAAATATGTCACAGTTAGTATTCCATAGTGTTATAGTCCACCAATTAAATATACTTTTTTCCATCCTTTTTCCATATACATTTTATCAATCAACCACAATCTTCTTTCTCACCTTTATTTACCATCTAATGCTGGCACTGGTTCTTTCTTACCTTTGTTTATCACCTTCTCTATTTCTGCAATTGTTATATAATTTTCTATAAAAATTATTTGCCTTTTTAGATATTTTTTCACTTTCCATTCATCCTACCAATCCATTTTCTCTTCTTCACACATTTTCTCAACAAATTTCTCCACTATATTAATAATATCTTCTAATATGTAGTTTATACCTCCTTTGCCATCTAACATAGCATCCATCCTTCCTTATTTCGTTTTTACTTCCTTTCTTAAATAAGGGGAAACATACTATTTCTTTCCTTTCTGAAAAGATTCTTTGCCCATGTAATGTCATTTTTACTTTTTCTCTGTTAATTTCATTCATCTGCTCTCCTAACTCGCTTATGTTGTCATGTTCTTGTTCTTTTTCTCATAATTCCATGAACTTTCTTCATATTTTATCTTTAGTTTTCTGTTCTTCATTGCACTTCTGATTATCTTTTGTATACTTTCTATACATTATTCACCACTGTGTCCAATTATTATAAAATTGTCTCATAAGGTCATTCAAGAATACTTCTTTCTCTCTTACCGTTTCTTTCTCATTTTTAATCTCTGCAGACAATCTGTTTATCCCTTTCCCAGTTTCCACCTTTATTTCACTGACTTCCTATATTCCATCCCACTTTACCTTGTGATCTGCAATCTCT
Source organism: Protopterus annectens (assembly GCF_019279795.1). Classification (NCBI taxonomy): domain Eukaryota; kingdom Metazoa; phylum Chordata; order Ceratodontiformes; family Protopteridae; genus Protopterus; species Protopterus annectens. The sequence goes on from NC_056725.1 coordinate 281,714,463, forward strand.
CCCATCTGACCTCCACCATTATTTCTCTCATATAGTTATAGTAAGTTGATCACCTTGTTATTTTTCTTCTCTTCCTTTAGATTAAACAGCATAATCAATTTCATTCTCAAGAAAGCACTTTAAAATGCCCATTGTCTATTCTTCCTAGTTTGAAATCTCTATATTTTATTAATTTCCTTAACATCTTAATACACTGTATTGTTTTTTCCATTTTCTTCGCTCAGACTACAGTTCAAATCTTCAACTGTCACTATTGAAATATTTACTAATGCATGTTTTTAATTTCATAATTAAACCGTCATAATTCAAACATCAAGTACATAAGACTGGAAATTAGAACAGAATTACAGGTATGGGAATTAAAACAGTGTTACCTTCAGATGAGCATGCTACATGACAAAGAACATTGCAATTTGAATTAAAATATGAAGGCTCACTATATCTGTTGTACAACAATAGTAAATTGCAGGTACATAACTGATAATACTGAAAATATTTTTTGTAGAACCAGTCTGTGTCATCTTGAATTTGTATAGGAATGGAGACTAATGTTGTTTGTTTTGAAAGATCCTTTACTCTGTAGTGTCATCATAATGTATTCATTTTTTGATTTTTCAGGAAAACATCACTTATAGCCAGAAATTGTTGATTTGTATGAGAGCTTCTCTCATACACACAGTATTAAAAAGATGCCCTTCTTTCTATTTTATTTATTGAAATATGTAAATTTTGATAAAATGTATGAAAATGTTTAAGCTATAACCCTTGTAAGTGATAATGTATGATGTTATCGACTGCATATCATGCTAATCATATTTACTTTATTTGGTGGTTCAGTTAAACTGTATGTATGAAGGTAGGCATATGTATGTGTAAGAAGCATGCAAAATATGGTGCAGTCAGAACTTCATGTATATATTGTGATGTGCCAGATATATCACTGACCACACCCATGGGATCACATAAAGCTTTAGATACAGCAGCGTTTCATAGAGAAGACCCATGCTCCATCATTACTTCGCTATGAAAAAATAATATTCTGAGATCTTTTCTGGTACAAAAAGAAAATAATGGAATTTGATTCAGTTACACAACATAAAATCTTTAAAGAAGTGGACTAAGGATGGAACCCTGATGGCACCCATTTAAATTGGGAGAGGAGGGGAGAGTGCAGCTTGCCACTTAACTGCTTGAAATCTGTCAGCGAGATAGCTGGAAAACCATGCAATAGTAGCAGGGGAGAAGTTAAGATTGGTTAGTTTGTGCAGAAGGAGAGGGTGAGAGACGGTGTCAAAAGCTTTAGAGAGATCTAAGAATAGACATGAGATAAGTCTGTTGTTATCTCTGGCAAGGGATATAGTATTAGGGAATGATAGTAGGGCAGTAGTACTATGTTTTGGTCTAAAGCCATGCTGAGTAGGTGTAAGCAGATTTTCAGAGAGTAGGTAGTGCATAACTTGTTTATGTATGCATTTTTCCAGAACTTTAGAGAGAGGAGAGAGGATGGCAATTGGTCTAAAATTAATGATGTCTGAAGAGTTACCTCCTTTATGGACTCTGAAATGGAGTGGTTGATTAAGATAGATACAGGGGCAGCAAAAGAGTCAGCAGCTAACTGAAGGAAAAGGGAAGGAATGTTGTTGGTAGAAGCCAAGCAAGGTTTGAGTTTAGAAAGTAGGGATTTGATGTAGCTAGTGGGTACAGGTTTGAGGGAAAACAAATTTGATGAGAGTATAGTGAGAGTTTATAGAGAGTGGTTTGAAATATTATTAAAGGTAGATGAGTCGGCACTTGCTTTAAATAGTTTGGGTATAGAGTCAAAGAAATATGTGTTGAAGGTGGAGGCAGTATTTTTTGGGAGTCTTATCAGGACAAGGGTTGGGGGAGCAGGGACCACCAGGACGTAGTATGTGGTTTAATGAGTTCCAAAATATTTTGGGGTTAGATATCAAGGTTGAGCGTGGATTATAGTAGACATCTCTTTTTATCTTTGTTAATACACTTTTTGGTCTGATTTCTAAGTTCTTTGTATTTTAGCAAGTCTGCAGGGAACTTTGTTTTGGTTCATGTTTTCCATGCTCTGTTTCTATTTTTCATTAGGATGTGGGTGGAATTTGATAGCCATGCAGATAACTTGGATTTAATATGGACTATGCAAAGTGGGGAAAATGAGTCAAGAATACTGAGAAAGGTGGAGTTGAAAGATAAGACAGCATCATCAAGGGGGAACTGTTTAAGGAAATTCCAGTAAACTTTAGAGAAAAGAGATTTAAAGGTGTCTGGGTGGAAGTTAGTAAGCTTGTGGCATGTGATAAATCTATGCTGTTTAGAAAAGTGAGGGATATACCTAAGTACTTTTATTGGAGAGTGATCACTTATTGTGTTGGGAAGGGTTTCAGGATTGTGATATTTAGAGGGATGAGAGACTAGAATCCAATTGATAATAGTGCTGCATGTATGAGTGTTATTGGTATGGGTGGCATCAGTAAGAGGGTGAGTAAAGCCATACAAGTTAATGTGTAAGGGAGAATTTGGGGTACAGAGAGTTAACCAATTAATATTGACATCACCAAGAATAATGGTTTCATTAGGAATATGTTGAGAGAAGTATGAGAGTATGTTTTCCAGCAGGGGGATAAGTTTTCCCCCGGGGGAATGCAAATTGCTACTATTGTGATGGTGGTATTGGTGTTAAGTACAAGGTTGGCCATCAGTATTTCAGCAGGGGAAAAGGATGGAATAGTTTTATTAGGAGTTGTCAGAGTAAGATGGTTAAAGTAAACAATAGCAACTCCACAACCCTATTTATTTTGGTGGTCAAGGCTCAGTGTACTATAGTCATGAGAGAAAAAGTCTTTGCCATTGTGTTGGGGTTTTAGCCAAGTTTCAGTTAGGTTGATGACATCATGGGTGTGGCTTGAGATCCAAGCATGATGTTCACTAACCTTGTTTAATATACTTCTAGTGTTTCTTGAGTAAAAAGGAGATTTGTTTGCTTGGGGGGGGCAGAGGTTTACAGGTTATTGGGACAGTAGTTATAGGTGGAGTTGTATTGAGTGGGAGCTGGATTGGGATGAATATCTCCTGCAAATAGAAGAACATTAATGTAGTAGTGGCAGTTATATTTGTATAACTTAAAGATAAAATATTTTGTTTTATTTTTAGGGAATGTGATGTAGATGGGGTGAAATTTGATTTTAGGAAGACGAGTTTCAGTAGAATAGATAGAAGCGAAAATAGCAAATGAATGATAAAGGGGATGAGGTATCCCTAGTATGAGGTATTGTAGGAACTTTAATAATAGCAGATAACTGGATATTAAGTGAGGTGAGAGTGTGAAGGAGGAGTAATGGAGGTAGTACAAGGAAAAAGGGTAGTAGAAAAAGGCATGATTGGTAAGAGTATTGAGTGCTAGAGTACTAAAGTTGGTGATTGGGGAGTTAATAGGTTTATATTGCAGGTAGATATGTGAGAGTGTGTTGCTTAGGTGATGTTTGAGTAGGGGGGTAGGAGTAATGTGGCTAGTGGAAGGAGAAGTAATAGTTTGCAAGTGTAGTGTGGGAGCGGGGAGAGGTTAGTTATGGTTTGTGTGGAGAACAGGAAGGGGAAGTAGGGTGCAGAGTGTGTGTTAACAATGATTAAGTAGAAAGTAAATGATATGGGGGTGGGTGGCAATGGGGCTGGGAGAAAAGCAAAGTGAGCCTGAGTGTACCAAGGGCGAATGGAGCGGGGCTACACCCACGGGACGAAAACGCTCAAAAAAGAATCAGTAACTGTTTGTCTATTAGCAAATGTTGCTAGCAAGCTCTTTAAGGATGAGTAGAGGTTAGGGAATTTGGACAGAACTAAAGTTTTGTTTTGGAATAAATTTAATCTTAGACTCTGGAGCTCACCTGTTTGCATACAGAGGGAATAAGGATCTTATATAATTAGTAGAGTATGTTGCTACATAGTGGCCGACTTGATTAAAGCTCTCCAAGTTGGAAGCTGAATGGAGCTCAATGCAGCTGTGCACACTACACAATGATAGTAACAAAGAAAGAGAAATTTGTTAAAAACAATTCAATGACATTCACTTAATGATTAATTGTAAAGGAAGGCTTGTGTATAAAAGTTGAGATTTCCCAGAGCTGATTTGAGCTTTTGCTGAAACTTTGATTCAGAACCATTACATAGTAAACTGTCTTTTGGCTTTTCCCGGTTAGGGGTCACCACAGCAGAACTCCGGTCCGCTAATGATTGGCAGTGATTTTTTACAGTGTTGAGTTGCCAGCCCAGTGCCCAACCTTCAAAGAAGGCACACCCACACATGTTTGTACCTACCTGCATGTCGTTAAATTCACTCAACCACAGGGAGGACATGCAGACTCTGTACAGATGGCACTCCAGCTGAGAATCGAACTGGAGAACCTCTTGCTGTGATGCAACAACACTAACCACTGCATTAACATGGCCACATAGTAGAGATTAATAAAAAATCAAGAATGAAGATGGACTCATTCTTTCAGACATTATTGGTTATATTTATGAGCATAGAATTCATGATATTTATGTAACTAAGCCTAAAACAAATCTTCTGTGTTACATTTTGATTTCCCCATATGAAGATTAAAAACTTTTGACCTGTTTCACTAATAAATAGAGAAATTAAACTGCTACCAGGTATGCTTGTCAAAAAGACTTTGCAGTAACCATGAATCACAAGCTAGCATAGCACTTTAATATTAGAAGTGATAGTGTAATACACTACCTATGACAAAAGGCTTTCAGAAAATGCATCAAAAGCTTTTGACAGAATATGTATACCATTTATGAAGCTGCTCCTAGAAAAGGTCAACTGCCACCATTTATTCAGGTTTCAAAAACTTGAAGAGTTTATCCTCAATGAACACAAGCATTATAGACTGTTCCCAACATGATAAAGTCTCTTTGATAGAGCACTAACACTTACACATAGGATCAAAACCTCCTCAGCTGACATAAAAGCCAATATAACATATTAAAATGATAAACCCAAGTCACAAGATACTTGACAAGTCAGGGAGAATGCACTTTAATCTATAGGCAAAAGCTGAAATAATCCAAATTAGTATTCTTTCCTATATTATTTTTTATAATCAAAAACAAACAAAAAAAGCCTTTCCCCATTCTGTAATAAAAGCTTTAACACAATCAACAATATAATATTGTATTTTGTTTGGATTCTTCCACTCACAGTTGTAGTGTTAATAGGTTTGAAGAATACGCAGTTAAGGGACTGTTAAAACTCCCAGACATCAAAATTTACTGCAAATCAGCTTACTAAAACAGATGCTGAAGATAGCAAACTTTATTCCAGTTCCACGTAATTTGTCACTTTTGTGGATAACGGTGCTACCCAAACAGGGGTATAGTCTTCAAACCCATATTAAGGCAACCGGGTATGAAATATAAAATGGACAAATAGTGGTGAATTACTCACTCATCTTAGGAAATTAACTGAAAATATGGACAAACTGATGGATAAGATTGGTTGTGGTAGGAAATGCAAACTATGCCAAGGGAATAAGCAAAAATTCCCAAAATAATAGAATTCCAAATCGAATGAGTTTACATAAGGTAATGGAAACGTAGTAGGTTTTCTCCTAATAGCTTGCATATGAACTCTCATACCCTTGTTAAAAGTTATAATTAAGAAAAAGAACTGTTGTCATGGTATGATTCAGTTCTGTAGAAACAATATCTGGAAATATGTAGTGGCTACACTGCTCCAGCTAGGATCTCTGCCCTTCTTAATAACTGGACCCAGCACCCCCAAAAATAAGAATCTTCCACATGCATAAGTATATAATTAAAGGGTCTATAAAAATACAAATACACTCCAAAAAAATAGTGGTAGTCAACACTCACAAACCTAAACTGGAACCAGTTTTGTGAGAACTCTTTCAGATATAGTCCATTTACCAAATCCAGATCCACTCAGTACATGATAAATCATAATTTGTATGATACACCAGCTAAACTAGCTTTATTTAAGTTAACAGCTGGCCCATGCTGCCTATGTGCTCTACTTAAACACATGACATCAAACACATTGTATGCAATTATGTTAAAGCAAAATTAATCAAGACTAGTTTGCTGACAAGCACATGAAAATGAGTTTTAGACATAGCATTAACATGGGAAATATATATCTGTAATGTGATAAGAACAATTATAGGTTTCCCAGATATCATGCTGCTAGTACTGTAATCATTTGTAATAAAGCACTATATTGTGAAACATTGTACAAATAGATGTAATATAAACTAAATGAAATGAGCCAACAGCTCATTATCAACTGCTAAGACATTCAAACTTTAACAAAAATTCAGAAAAATGCTTATAAATTACTGCAAGGTATAGGTTAAATGCATGATGATTGCTGCCAAATTGTAATTAAGGTGTGGCTATGCAGGAAGTATGAAGCACAGGTGTACATCAATGAATGCAATGCACAATTTGTACAGAAGGAGACATATCTAAGTGTACATGTGATGTGGTGCACTGTCTCATTAATTACCAACAATATGATTCTGACTAAAATGATTCATTGTATTTAAATTGATTAAATTCTCAATAAAAATGCTGTGAATTTTAAAAAGCAGTGCAATTTAAGTTGAGCATGCATATGCACAAAAAAGATTACTAGTGCTAGTTGTGATGGGTGAGAAGCTCTAAAGTCATTAGTAATAAAGGAAGTCCTCATCCACTTTCAACAGCCTGTTTTACTTTAACCTTTGCCATGTCATTCCTTCTCAAAGAACAAAAATATAACAAAAACAGTGACTGTAGCTCTATGTATACATTCCTTAGTTCACTGGTGGACTGTTTTCCTTGGGCTAGTTTATCCATTACTTAACAATCACAATTTGCTATTTATTTAGACATTACTAAAAGATCATTAAAATAATTTTCATTTGGAAAATTGATGCTTTTTAGATTTAATTATGCATAGTTTAATTTCATAATTGCATTCACATATAATGAATTTAAGATATTGTTGTTAACTAGAAAACCCAGGGATTTTGGGTTAGGGTTGGCACCGGTGATTTAACTACAATAATCAAGAAGACAGACAGAATACAACCAATTCAGGTATATCTTGTTGTTTACAGATGTATAAGGTGCAGCGCTGGGCCACCTGCTGTTTGGTATGCATTTCTCTGAAGTGAACAGAAGGCTCAATCCTGAACGCTCTGCCCTTTGGCATCTACATTTTAAAATTGAAATCAGCAGTCAAGGGTTTCTAGCTAAGTCAATTTGCTGATGACTGCAAATTTGGTAAAATTTCTGAACAGGACCTGGACTATGCCAACACCTGGTGTATCAGTGCTGGACTCACCTTAAGTGTCATCGTATGCAATACAGTTACTTTTGAGAAAGATACCACCATATTTTTGTTGTATTGCCGATAATCCTTTGACTTGTGTACCTATACTTACAAAACATTTTTGTTTGAGCACAACATCTCAGTTGTGGTTATTAAGTCATTCTCCCTTACTCAGCTGATCTGCAAAGCTGTCTCCTCTAGGTTTCATGCAGATTTGCTCCTCTGCCATATTAGACTTACCACTGAATACAATATCTATTTTGGATTGTACCTCCTGAAGCACATTGGCCAATTTGAAAGACATCAAAGTTTCTTTTTTTTACCAAGTAGATTTCAGGAATACATAATCTAGGCTTCCATAAAAGACTAAAACTTATATCCATCTACTTTATTTTGTATTGTCTTTTGAAAGGTCTTCTGTTTTTAGCCTTTTGAGTACTTAAAAAGTGCATATAAACCATTAGAACTTGACATATTTCTTTCTGTAAGTTGTATATTTTAATCAAATCCATCATCTGTTTCATTACTCCCCTGTAATCCTTCAGGACTCTGAAAGCTAGGCATTATGTAGTCAACATTGCTATCCTTTTATTGCTATCAGCCCATAAATCCTTCCATGCTGTGTAACCTGAGAAATGAAGTCCTTGTTGTATTGTCCTGAACTGGAAAATAAAGCAAAGCATTCAAGTCATTGAAGACTATTCTTCAGTGTAAGAGTGATTACACCGAAGAAGAGTCTCGAATGACTTGAAAGCTTTGTTTTTATTTGCCTTTCATATTAAAGCACTTGAGATGGTTGGTCCTTTGTTTTTTTTTGTTTTTTCTGAAGATTGACTATATTCACTTTCAGGACAAGACAGCTATCTTATGTTTTTATTCTTTTTTATATTACCATGAACTAATAGTTCCTGCCATGTCACAGACAGATTTCTACCAGTTTCATACATCTACCAACTGTTCCTTCCCATGCCCAGGTGAATATTTCCAGGTCACTCTGAACACTCTCTGTTATCTTCCTTGGAGACCACTTTCCCACTTACCCTTGTCCCTTACTGTTGCTACCTATTTTTCAGTTGCCCTTAGCGACCTTCCCACCTTATCATTTCCTACCACAGGCATCATTCTTCCAGCCCACACAAGTGCCTTCTTTGTCATATACAGGGAGGCTCTGTTGCCAGTCTTTGTCCTTTTGTCCTTGTGTTAACAGTCAGTGGCACACGCATTCCACCTCACATAGTTGGTATTGCAATGAGTACATGTGTGTGCATTGTGTCATAGGCAGGTAGTATGCTATTGGACATGGGCCTACAGCAGCATACTGTTATGCTACCCTGCCCCTTGGGACACATGTAATGTGGTTGTACTTGCTCCTGTCAAGCAGTTACACAGGGTGATTCATATGGCATACTACCTATCTGCATAACAATCAACAGGGGTATGTCTGACATCTACTAATGGGGAGCCTTGCTTCGTAATGATGGGTGGTTTACTCCAGGGTATGGCCTATTTGTGTGTAGGGACCTGTACCTCCACCATGTGCTCTTTACTGCGGTGCCAAGGATGACAGACATAGGTCATTTATGCTGGGGATATTGTGATGTGTTACCATGGTTGTTGGACAACTGTTATGGGTGTGACTAACTATGTATATCCAGCAGTGGTATGCTCTGTGTCGGTAGTTTGAGAGGCACTCTATCTGTGGTTTTGTCAGTCACTCTGCACCCCTGAGTAGGCGATATGCCATGGTGTCAAGCTGTAGTTTTTTGAGACGGTCTGCATAGGGCATCTGTTTGAGGCCAGTAATCCTCTTTGTGAGGTATTTCTGTGGTCTTTCCAGTTGTTGTAGTTGTCCTGTGAGGTACATACCAAAAGGGGCATTGTGCTCTATTATGGGTCTAATAAGTGATGAGTTGAGGGGAACAATGATCTCTTTTTTTTGGATGGGAATCCTTTTGTGATGAGATGAGCCACTTAGACGGATTTCCCGACCACTGTGGCAATGTGATTATCAAAGGAGAGACTACTTTGCACCTGTGTCCCAAGGTCTATTATCACATTTTTGGCATTAAGTAGACTACCGGCTATCTGGTAGTTCATGGGTACAGAGTTTATACCACGGGGGTGACAATACACATTTTGGCATTGAGCTTCAGGCCATGGCTTTGACACCAGGTATCTGTCTCAGTGAGGGCCTTTTGTAGTTTGCCCACATCATTAGGAGTTGTGATTATGGCTCCTAGGTTGCAGTCATCTGCAAACTTTGTTAGCCACAGACCTTCTGTGTTGGCCTGCACTTTGGAGAACTAAATACCAAACAGGGGAGGACCCAGGTCTGAACCCTGTGGTACTACACTTGTCACTGGTCTGATGTCGGATTTGGAATATGCTACTTTCACAGTGTGGGTTCTGTCCGTGAGCCAGTTGTCAACCCATCTTATGACATAGGGATTTATATCTAGTTTAGTGTGCTTATCTATAATTCCAGAATGGGGGTTGGTGTTGGAAGGCTTGGCAAGGTCTACATAAGCTGTGTGAACCATTTCACCATCATCTATGGCTTTGCTGACTGCTTCAAAGAAGTCAATCAGGTTTAGGAGACATGATCTGCCTTTTACAAATCCAAACTGAGTAGGGTCCAGAGTTTGAAGATTACCAATGTCTTTGTTTATGAGTTCCATGATGGTACATTCCATGGCCTTACAGACCAGGCTCGTCAGGCTAATGGGGCGGTGGTTACCGTGGTCCATCGTGGCTCCCCCTTTGTGGAGTGGGATGTGTTGTGGTGCGCCATTCAGTGGCTACAAAGCCCGAGGTGAGGCTATGATTGAACATGGTACTGCGGTAGGGTGCCAGTTCATTCAGTGGTTCGTGTAGAATGCAGCCTGGGATATTGTCAGGTCCCATGGATGCTGTGTTCTTGGCTTTGGAGAGTGTGTATTTTACCTGTGCAGCCGTGATTATAGGGACTTTGCATTCTTCCAGTATAGAGATGGGCCCTCTAGGGGGTGAGGGGGGGGGTAAAGTTAGCACTTAACCTATCTGCCAGGATGTTGGCAATATCAGTTGGTTATATATATTTAGCTCCATTATACTGTACCTCAGAGCAGATCTGAGTGTTCCCATTTAGAGTCTTGACATAGCTATAGAATGCTTTGTGGTTGTCTTTAGAATCAGTGGCACTTTTGTTTTCATAACTAGCTTTGGGAGATTTTATGAGGGATCTCAGCTTCTTACTGAGGTTGACCAGGGAGTTCCTCCAGTCATGGAAAATTACTTATTTTTGCAACAGTGTCTTTCTTCTGATGTAGAGGTTGTTTATGGCACAGGACCACCAGACTGGCTTCCTTTGTCTGGGGGATAACATCTTGGTTCTATTGGGGATAGCATGATCCATGCACTCTTGTAAGTGCTTATACAGTGCATTTGTGCAGGATTCAGCAGTCATACCTCTATTGTCCATCTGTATGGGGGTCATGCAGTTTGCCACTTCTGTCTTAAGACGTGTGACATTGGCTTTTCAGACGTTTGTTACGATGGTGCCCCAAATTGGGGCTGGGGGTGGGATGTGGATGTCTAGACTGATTACCTTGTGGTCATATCTCACCAATGAGGAATTGACCTCTTGTGTGGAACACCGGTTTCCCATGTTGGTGATGACCAAGTGTGGGATATTGCTGCCCCTGGTGGGGGTGAGAATATGTTAATCCAAGGCGTTGGTATTTATGAATTATAGAAAACGTTGAGCAATAGAGTTGGTACGGGTGTAGTTTTTCCAGTTAATGGTGGGGTAGGTGAATTTGGCCATTATTGGGTGTTGGGTTGTACCCAATACTTTCCAGTGTATCATGACATGAGGGGTGTGGATCCTGGGGCATGGTGGGGGGTCTGTAGCAAGCTACGATTTGGATTGTGTTCTTGCCCAGAGTTAGTTGCAATTGGATACCTCAGATGCATTATGCTGTGCAACTAGCCTGGAGGTGTGGATATCCGTAATGACTATGGACACGCCTCCACCTTTAGTGCTTCCATCTGGGTTAGGTGGCCAACAGGTGTGGTATGACTTGAAGCCTGGTAATGCAGGGGTGCTCTCTGGAGCTTTGCACCACGTCTCTGTCACTGCACAGCTGTCACAGATGTCGCCGTTTACAGTGGTGTATTTGTCATTTGAACCTTGCCTGACAAAGGCACTATAGGGATGGCATGAGTCTTAGCCAGTATCTGGAATCCTGAGGGCAACAGGTGCAGGCCATCTCTGGCACAGCAATCGGTCATGTCATCCCAGGCAGACAGATGCTGGATCCCCTTAGAATGACACCAGAAGCTTAGCCAATTGTTGAGGTCAATCATTTTGTCCTTGTACTGTGGTATCATTCTGGGTCTATCTATTTCTACATCCCTCTCTATCTATGTATACATATATGCACATTATATATAGATACATACATAATTATACATACATATACATATAATATATATATTTATACCTTTTTATTTACACATACGAATACACACACTAACATACTGCTAAACATTCAGTACTGTACACCCTACGTTGTACGTTGCAATACAACCTACATTGTTATGTGCACACAGCATCCTTCACATACATATGTATGTCCAGCCTTCACTAACTGTTGCAGTATGTCCCCTGCCCTATGCACATCCTCATATATATCTATATACAGACTGCTAACACATATGGAGGGTTCACAGTATGTAGACTATTACATTATTAGTTTACATTACCTTTCTTGGACACTGCTAATTGTGATGGCTTGCTGCTTGGTAGCCTGCTGTTCTGTACTGTAGTGGTTTCAGCAGTCTGTGTCTCTTATTTTTTTTTTTATTTCTTTGTTTTTATTTATTTATGTTTTCTCTCTCTCTCTCTCTCTCTCTCTGTCTCTCCCTCCGGCTGTTGCAATGAACGTATTGCATGTGTGGACTGGGAGTACAGGCTGCATTTGTAGGTATATGCAGATGGGCATGTGATGGCCTCTGCACCAATTGTTAGGCAGCATTTGCTAATTGCATGCAGCCTGCTGTGTGGTAATTGCAGTTCTCACTGTCATTTCAGGTCAGTGCTATAAAATGTTAGGTGAAGTAGGCGTAGCCCTTTCAGATTTTCAAGGTGGGGACCATGCTTGTATGCCGTGGACACTGTTGTGTGAGCATAAAGGTTGGTATGTCTCTCATATCTCAGGCTGTGTTTTAGGCACTGACATGCATGTTGTTCTGACACCTGACTATTGCTTCCTCCAGTTTATTCTTCTCAGTGTGTATGTTACTGACACCTAATAATACTAATACTGTTTAAATGGGAGTATGTGCTTTCCTGTGGGACTTGTGGAGTAACTGGTTTACTGAAGTGGCTCTTGCAATTTGTTGCTATGGCTTCACTATTTAGCCTTTACATTCACTCCTTGGAGGCCTGCTAGGTGTCTTTACTGGAATGTGTTGCTATGGCTTTCCTATTTTCCATTCACATTCACTCCTTGTACTGCTTGCTATATTTCTTTCAGCATCAGTTCCTTATATGTTTGTTGTGGTTTGGTGGTACTGCATGCAGTCTGGTCTGGCCAGGGTGTGGGGCTTGACACCTACAAGGGTATTTCATTTTGCTCCTGAGCAGTAGTGGCACCTTCGACTTTGTCCTAACAGTTATGGATAGCAGGCACATGCAGTGCTTGTAACCAGATATACTGTCCTTCTGTTATTAGTTGGATACCTCCTTTGATATTTGTGGGTTGTACACCTACATGTGGGTGTGCTTGTGAATACACCATTTCTGACATGCACATAGTGCATACTTTCAGTAGTTGACAGTTACCATTACGTGGGACAAAACACCTTTCTGCCTACTATTAGTACATTTCACAGGGAGTCAGTGGGGCACAGTTAATATTTGTTTTCAAATCAGGAACATCCCTGTAATTCAGTCCCATTTGTGAGGTCTGGCCTCTTACCTGTTCAAATATGGCAGTGGTTATCCTGCTCTGATAGTGTGTGTGGTTTGCAAGGTGCTACTGTCACATTATTACCTACTAGCTACTGACTAGCATGGCTGTTTCTCTTCTCACACTAATGTTATACAAATCCACAAGAATTGCCAGTAAAGATACAGGACAAGCTTTGTGTAATATCCTTCCTATATTCCCTTTACATTCAGTCCTACTATTTCATGATATATTGCTTTCAGCACAAAGTTCTTGTATATCAGTCATGGCTTAGTGGTAAGTCATGCAGACTAGTGTTTCCAAGGTCCTGGGTTTGAGACTGACAGAGGAATTTTATTTTGCTGCTGAGAAGACTACAGGCCTTGTCATTCAGAGTGACTAAGGCACTTTTAAGCAGTTGTAAGCGGGTTAGTGCTGGTTTGCATGGCACATGCGCACTGTCACTTAGCTTCGCGCACACACGCTTAGCTAAGCGCACACAAGCGCACACCCGCTTACTACTGCTTAAAAGTGCTTACTCTCGCACACACCTGCGCTAATTTATTTGAAAGAAAAGAAAATGGGGAGATAGGACAGTGGTGAAAAATGGGCCACAAAGAAGGTAGGACAGTAGGAAAACAAGCTTGGGATTTGCAGGAAGGATGTAGGAAAGGACCATAGCTGCACATTTCTTTATCAGCAACAGCTGTGCATATCTCTGTAATTTGGTGTGAAATTTGAAACCTTCCACCCCTGAGAGAGGGGTGAGGACAACAAAGTATGTTGTACAGCCAATTGTAATTACCACTTCACATGTCCAGCAGACGTGTCTGCAAAATGGGCAGCTATGTATGGGGCATAATTTTTTTGCGGGAACAGAGTGCCCTTTTTTTTTTTTTCAGGTGAGAGTGGAATGTGAGGTACAAGAAGTAGGTATATTTGGGGAGGTAGGTAGGGGAGGTTGACAGACAAGGCAAACAAGACGCATACAGGGGCGGAGTATGACACATGTGGGGGGGAAACACAATTGACAGGGATGGATGTTGGGATATCGCGAGCCCATGAGCCCACAGATGGCAACAGTGGAACTGAGATCCCCACCCATGGGCAGTTGCCACTGTGCCTTCACAGCCCAGGACAGGGCTGTGCTGGGGGCTGTGCTGGACGGGCAGCAGGGACACCCATGAGTTGTGCCACCCGAGCCTCAAGCTGGCATAGGGGTTCAAGCACAGAGTGCCTGATTTCGCTACGCACCACAGACCGGACACTTCGGAGGGTGAGTGGACGGTCTCCTCCGGCCACGGTTGCAGAGGGGGGACGAGCCCCATCCCCTGCAGCGCTTCCACCCGAAGGTGGTGCAGGGCCACCGGAGGAGGTTCTGGCCTGGGCACTAGTGCCAGGTGCACTCACCAGCTGAGGTGGGAGAGGTGGGTCCGCTGGAACCCGCCTTCCCCTGTTGTCCTATGTTTAGAAATATTTTATGACATTTTGGGTTAGTAACAAACAATACCATTCCAAATTAGTTGTAACAGCATGCATCAGTATTCCCATTAACCAAACACCCATGAATTCCAAACATTGAATAGCAAGCATAACACATGCATATTTTGAACAACAGTACACAATCCAACAGCATGCAGGGTCGATTGATGGCAACAGGCCATCAGGTTTGGATATGTGAACGGGGCACATGCAGCAACGTACATGCAAATATGTTTGAACCAACAGGACAAATGTCCATAGGAATTGATTGTGAATACACATACCCAGTTTGTTGTGGAATGGCATTATTTGTGAATATAGGGTAGGGTGAAGAAATATTTCATTAACAACTTCAACTATCTATACATATGCTGTACATCTCTAGTAGCTGCAGAGATATATATACCCTACAGGTCTTAGTACAGTTTCCTATATGTAACCTTAGGAATGTTGGTGATTGGACTGTTACTGCTACATTAATATACATTGCATTTTTATTCATACACATTTCATATCTGGCTGTGTTCAGGTACAGCATCCTGCTACATTTCATTTATATGGCTCTAGACAACTGTGGATGTTCATTATTTCAGACAACCATACTATCTCCATATTGCAAGGGTACAGCAACATATGCAAATTGTGGGACAGACACATTCCAGCTTCAGTACTTTATTTCAAACATTTCACTTTTTGGTTGTGGCTGTCTCATTCATTCCATTATGTACTGACTACAGTATACTTTATTCAGAAGTTATAACAGCTTTCTTGGTCGATTCATACCTCTTTCTCACACTCTCACTTGTTTTATTTTTACAATTCAGGTTGGTACTTTATTCTAGGCGTTATTAACATGTCATACTTGATTACAACAATCCTTTTCAACAGACTCACTTGATTCATATGGCAGATTTTCTAAGGGGATGTATTTGACACATGTCTATTAACTTTAGCTTGTTTACCACTGATTTTCAGGCTGCTGCAGGTTATCTGATATTATACTTCAGGTGGCTAATCACTATTTTAGACTTGTTTACTTTTTATTTCTGGATTACAGGCTGCATCACTTATCTAATCATACAGTACTAGCAGAATCTTTCTTCTAGTGTTATTTGAACTTTATTAATATGTAACTACAGTGAACTCTTTTACAAGCTGTCTCACTTATATTGTATAACAGTTACAGAAATATAATTACTAACCTGCCTGGTGGCGCAACCGCTCCAGCCTGTCACCATAGGCTCTCCGATTCAAGGAACGCACACCTGCAGCTGTAATATAAATGAAGTAATATTGGAACATACATCTCCATAATATCAGCTAGGATAATTCCTTACATACATAATTACATGGATACTTACTCAGTAGTGGGGCGTTGGGCATTTGCTGGGCCTCCTGGATACAACGGTTCAGTTGGTCCTGCTTCCATCTCTTCAGGTCAGCATGGTGGTGATGGACCTGTTCACCAGTCCTTGGTATGCCTGTGGCACTGGTGAGATCATGTGCCAACCGGTTCCACGCCTCTGCCTTATATGCACCCCACAGAACCTGACCCTGCATGAGTTGAGCCTCATGATCGTGGACTAGGAGCCAAACCATGTATTTGGACTCCTCAACACCCCACCTCTGTGCTCGAAAGCGACTACCCTCTCCTACACCTGCCATCCTGACTGCAAATAAGTTCCACAATCAGTTATGCTGTGTATTCCCGCCTATGGGGCTTATATATGCTGTTTTTCCCACACTTATCTGTGATTGGCCATTTTGGAACTGTATCAGCTTCACAAAACCTGCTTCGTCATGCTTCTATTTCCATTCATTCCTATATAAATGCTAATACTGCCTTTTTCAGTACAGCTGTTATGGATTAGTGGTTCAGTACTTTGACTATGATGCACAGTATCCTGGGTAAAAGCCTGGGCATTGCTTTTTTTTTTATTTTACTACTGTCTAGACAGGCTAAGAGGTGTGTCTGTTTAAAGGCGGCTTTCATATAGGTTGCTCAACATTGCCCGTCGGTAAGCCGGATGGCGTGCCGTGCAGCTCTGTGCAAACGGGTTACGCTGCTTAACACGTTATTTGGCTATGAGCATGCATATTACGCTGTTTGAAATGTTGTGCAACTACGGGCACGCACTTTCAGCGTGTTAAAGCACTGCTCAACTCCGGGCACTCCTATTACACCTGTTAAACCACTGGTCACCTGCAGGCAAACATACTCAGCTTGTTAGAGTGCTGCTCAGCTATGGGCACTTATAAAATATTTTATTTTTTTATTGTGTCAGATTTCTTCATAAATACATGGCCCATTTCATTGCATTTTACTTAAATTATAATTGTATATATATACATATATGTCAGGGGATTGTTTCGTGCTTATTTCACTAAAAATAAAAAAATGATGTTGTTGGGGCTAGAACCATGACTGCCTCCTCTTTAGCTGACATCTCTACCGCTACGCTATTGCTACTTGGCTTATTTTGCATATTTAGAGCTTATATGGTTTTTCAGTGACTGCTAACTGTGGCTGAGCGAAGGGCACACCCGCGCAAATGAGCGCAATTATGGGCAAACATTTTTGAAATAAAAAAAAAATTAAACTGTTCATTTTTACGTTTTACATTTCAGTTGGGTTAATAGTCTGTAGGGGCATGTGTGCTGTTGTGTTTCTTGACATTTCCACGGACTCGCTCGTGGGAGTTTCCTTTTGGGACTGTGATTCTTCTGGGGGCGTGTCCCTCTGCAGGTCTCGCCATGCGGACATGCCCCCTACTTTGCTACACGGACCGTGTTAGCCTAGGGTGTGATTCAGCATGCCCTCATGAATATGCATGGCATGCTGACATCACCCCGTTTAACTGCAGCCTCCGTGTAAGACTTGCTAACTCTTACACGGCGGCTTTGTGAATCCTGCCCTATGTCTGTTGTTTAATATTGGACAACATACACAACATCATGTGTGAGGCAGGCAACATTTTGTACCCTCTCCAAAGGACCAATGGCAGTACCAGTTCTAGCATGTTAACAGAATGTAAGTTGCATGTTTGGCTTGGTCATGATCTGAATCAAAGAAGAGCCAAGATGACCAGTGCTAACAGCTAGCAATATCATATATTTATATATTTCTCTCTCTCTATATATATATTTATATATATATATATATCTATCTATATCTATATATAGATATATCTATATATATATATCTATATACATATATATATATATATATATATATATATATATATATATATATATATATCTATATCTATATATATATATATATATATATATATATATATATATATATATATATATAAGACCCCTTCAGAGCAGCAAAACCCACATAATCGAAGACAGGTTAATTGAGACAAAAATATTGAAAATCCATTTCAGTGAACCACCCCAGCAATGAAGATCATTCCATGTTGGGTATCCTGTTGGCCTACAAGGTGAATCTTGCCCTTTTCCTAACTGAAGTGCTATCTAAGAGTTGGTATATTTAGTTAGGAGGGGGTATGAGGATGCAGTCACCCATATTGGGGGGTATGGGGGCATATCCCTTAACCTGGTTGGGTTAGGGATGGTGCAGTTTAGGTTTTGTTAATGCTTGGATGGTTGGTTACTTACCCTGGGAAAATCTTTGTTGCTGAGGTGGTTCGTTGAAATGGGCTTTCAATATTGTCATCTCGACGATTAAACCCATATATATATATATATATATATATATATATATATATATATATATATTTATGCACACACACACACACACACACACACACATATATATATATATATATATATATATATATATATATATATATATATATATGGTTCCCCTTGACTTGATCGACACGCCAAAACACCGATGCTCAGAAGACCGACGAGACAGATGATCGACAAGGTGAAATCCCGACAGCCGAAACACCGACATGGGCAACGTGTGAGCGCGACTTGGTAAGTGTGCGATAGTGAGGGATTTAGCGTTAGGGAGTGGACAGTTAAGTTTGAGATAGTGAGGGATTTAGGGTTAGCGTGCGGGAAAGGTGAGTGTGCGGTAGTGTCGGACTTAGGGTGCGGGTAAGGTAAGTGTGCGATAGTGACGGAGTTTAGGTTTAAGGGCGGGTTAAGTGAGTTAGGGTTAGGGTGCGGGTAGGGTAAGTGTGTGATAGTGACGGACTGTATGTTAAGGGGCGGGTTAAGTGAGTTAGGGTTAGGGTGTGGGTAGGGTAAGTGTGTGATAGTGACGGACTTTAGGTTTAGTGGCAGGTTAAGTGAGTAGGGTTAGGGTGCGGGTAGGGTAAGTGTGTGGTAGTGTCAGACCTTAGGGTTAGGGTTTGGGTTACGGTTAGTATAGTTGTGTGTAATATGTAGTTTACATTTTGTGTGTCGGTGTTTTGGGTGTCGGTGTTATGGTGTTCGGTTTTGTGAGTTGTCGGTTTTGTGCGTTTTCGGTCTGTTGGTGTCGGTGTTTTGGGTGTCGGCTATGTGGCGTGTCGGTGTTATGATAGGGATCTATATATATATATATATATATATATATATATATATATATATATATTTACATAAATGGCTTGAAGCACAAACTCATTAAAAGACAAAAAATATTTATTGTACAACAAAAAGCATAAGGAAAGAAAATGAAAACAGCTCACTCAGCTTTCTGTAGTATTCACACACCGTGAACAGCACCTTTTTAATAATTTACATTATATGTTGGAAGTCTCTTCACAGGCTGTTTTCTTCTAATCACAGCTATAGATCCTCTCAGGCTTTTCCTTTGACATGAACGACCAAGAAAAACATCTTCACCAGAGGTAGGTCACATCTACACTAAGACCAGACTGGGATGAAAAAAAAAACTGCAAGAATCCTGGACCTTTGGGAAAAGTTACTTTATCCACAGTAAAGCTCTGAATGAAGAACTTAGTTCCTGGTTTGCCTATTGCAGGCAATAGCCCTTAATACAAGCACCAGATAGCAATTACATAGCTAGTGGAATTAATTGCCTGATTGAAATGTTGAAGAAATTTTAAGCTATATTCTCACATTTTAAGAGTGCATTACTGATTCTTAACATACAAGATGTCAACATACATGCACCTCTCTCTGTCTGTCTATCTATCTATCGATTTTTCTGTGTGTGTGTG
The DNA here is from genome assembly GCF_019279795.1 of Protopterus annectens. Lineage (NCBI taxonomy): Eukaryota > Metazoa > Chordata > Ceratodontiformes > Protopteridae > Protopterus > Protopterus annectens. The sequence continues at coordinate 281,734,376 of NC_056725.1, forward strand.
TGTGTGTGTGTGTGTGTGTGTGTGTGTGTGTGTGTGTGTGTGTGTGTGTGTGTGTGTGTATGTGTGTGTCTGTGTGTGTGTCTGTGTGTGTTATGTGTGCATGTAATTCTGAGCCACAACAAGTATTTATGATAATTTGTTGGTTTTTATTATTTGTTCTTGAGGCTGGTGAGATATGACACGAGCTCTCTGTCCATGTTATCTTGCAGAGTGCATGTTATGGTTGGTCTTCATAAGTAACCAAGGGTTTCCATTTTATGCTATATTATTACAGATGTATGCTTTCTAGTTTATGTATACCAATACAGTTAATGAAAATGTAGTTATCCTTGCTGTTTACAAGGTCAAAGAAGACCCTGTGAAATAATATGTTGACTTTCAACTTCAAATTTGTGCAAGGTTTAAACAAAAGTCATCATTACTCACTGAAATTTGTAAATGCTAGTAAACCACGAACATTAATTATCTTCATAGGCAGCAAGTGACATTTCTAAAGAAAACTATTAGCAAAGCAATATGAAAACAGTTCACACTGACCTTATTACTGCTAAAAAGACAAATTCTGCTAGACTGGATGTGTTAAGAGTTCAGGTCATGCAATGAGAATTATGTACTGTCTCATTATTTTTCACGGCTAGTGATCATCAGTAATTATATTTTTTGCCCATATTAGAACTGTGAACTATTGATATAGATCTTCAAGAAAAATGTAAAGCAACACTATGATAGCAAAAGGGTACAGCTTAGTGTTTAATCATGTTTGCTAATGCCCCTAATGGTGTATTTATCATTCCTTAAAAGAGTGCCAGAATCCCGAATGAAGCTCTTTAGAAGCACATTTTAAACAGATAGAATTTTATATACTTTTTATTAAAAAAGACTGCACTTGTAATGGATACAAAGATATAATCATGTTATAAATATTATAGGGTATTAGTAGCCAAAAACAGGCATAAGTACAACAGTCTCAATCTGACAGTGTGTATGGATGTAGTGAAATTACAGAACTGGATTGTTAGTGTCTACTCTATTATTAATCAAGTCTCATGGATATTGTAAAATACTCCAAAAAACATACACACTGTCTATGTCAGGGTCTTTCTGGTATTCCAATCACAGCGTATGGCTGTAACAATGGAAATTTAATCTAGGTTCATTAGTCAGTGTCTTCTACCATTTAAAAATGATCGGTGAGGTAGTCAGTTGCACCTGAGGTAACCACTTAAATTCAACAGATGTTAGGCCATAGGTCCATGTACTCTGTCCTAAAATCCAGAATATCACATCATCTAATAGGAGGAATGGTTTTCCTAAATGAATAGCTCGCTGAGTTGTGCACTTTCTCCTCAACTGCCCTTGCCTTTTCACAATGCCATTGTAGTTGAAAGATATAATTATCCACCCTTTCTTGTTTTCACCTCCAGGATGTCCCATCTCCCAGTTGCCATACACTTAACCTAAGGGACAGAAGTATGACAAATGTGTATCTTTTTAAAATGTGTACATTTTAGTACTGGCAGCAAGAGGGGTTACAGGCAATGTTTATGGGTAGACACCAGGTGAAGGGGTTTACCTATTCCTAATGGAAGGCAGCCCATTTATGTATGTCCCCCTCAAAAATATCCTTCACAAAGGAGTCAATTGTGCTATATAGCCTTGTTAAAATCTTGGATTGAAGACTCTGTGGTGTTGGATGGTGCCCAAGCATTGAGAAGTTCGGCGTCTCCTGCATATTAACTGCCTTACTGATGCTGATTAATTGAAAGTTTTGCCACCAGCAGATGTTCTAAGTCCAGTCTTGTTTTTTTAATATCCATGATGTCAAGCAGTTGCATTCCTTTCTTTCCTAGGAGGTCAGACCAGTAGATGAAATCACAGTTAACCCAGTCTCCCCATAGTAGTGCTTATTTCTCAGGATTTACTCAGATCTTGCACCATAACAGAATAGAGTACTGAGCATAAATTATACCAAGTAACATCTCATATTATGTTCCCACTCCCCAGATCCTTCTTCTTTCACTAAATGAGAGGTGGATCAGTTGGATGTTACCTTCTTCCTGGCTAACATGGGATGTTTGTTATCCCAGATAAAGACCAGTAGGAGTTGTTGAGGTATCTGTTTGATATGATGGGATGTCACTCATGGAATACATGTACTAAAAAGATATACTTAAGCAGCAGAGACAAGTGAGTAGCTGATATTTTGCTTAATAATGGGAGATGAATTCTTCATGAGTCCAGGAATTTTTTCTCTTACGCTGTTAGAGTGGTGCTAAGCTGTACTCCATAAGATGAGCATGGGAATATGACACTTTAATTCCCAAATAGATGGTTGCAGTACTCCACTGAAAGTTTAGATCCTGATAAAAAAAAAGCCTTTGAGAGGAAGGGTTTTCATATTAAGTGGGAAGCACATCATTTTTTTGGGACTCACTTGTCAACCAAAAAGTATCCCAAATCTTTGGAATCAGGACTGAGGTTCATTCATATGTGTCTCTGGGGCCTACTTCACATAATCGAACATCCAAATCTTCGACCTTCATATGCTTGAGACCATATGATCGAACATTTGAATGTTCGACAATGTAAAAAAAGAAAAAAAGAAAGAAAACTAAACAGTACAAGCCCCCATGCACTCTCACACCCCCTGCTACTTAAATATACCAACTCCAAGATCACACTACATTGTGGTAAAGGGAAATCTTCCCCTTCCACACTCTATGGAGATCCCTATTCAGACTGTTATGGTCTTGGTCATATCAAAGTAGAGCTTTTAAAAGTTCGACCATCTGAAGGGGACCCATCTCTGGATATGGAATATATAGGACATAATCATTAGCATATCAAATATATAAGATATTCCTTGTCCTCCCAAAATGTAATATATAATGTTTTGTTTCAGATATCAACTTAAAGACTGTATCACAAAAGGTGTAGATATCATATTGTTGGTAATCAGCTGTGCCACTGATTGGTTACAGAGCAGCTGGATCCATTTAATAAAGGGTTTTGTGAAACTGAAAGTGTCAAGTTCCTGCCAGAGTAAATCCCATTGTACTGAGGCAAATGCTTTGTAAAAATATACACATAGTGCCAAAGTGAGTACCAAGGAGTAGAAGCTGAGTTGGAGGAAGAAATACAAACAGTGCCATAATACTGGAATCCCTTGTCTCCCATAAATAATTCCCTGCTGTGAGGTGGCTATCAGTTAATTGCTGGCTAAGCAGAATGTACTCTAACCAACTAGCCCCACCAGACCAGGGTACAAAAAAGGTATATTCCCATATTTTAGAGACAGCAACATCCTTCACATGTCAACTTAACAAAACTCTTGCAGCCATTCTTACATAATTTCCCTTTTCAGGCTAGTCTTGGTCTGCCTGGCAGGAGCTTATCTCTCTCTCTCTCTCTCTCTCTATATATATATATATATATATATATATATATATATATATGTATATATTTATGTAGTTATATAGTTATATATGAAATAACATTGAAATTTCCTACCATCACCACAAGGGTGTCTTCCTCCACCCCTTTTCCACACAGGCTACATAAAGGTCCTGGAATGTCCTGATATCGTCCCCACTAAGGCCATAAAAGGTCACTAGTATTAATGGGCTTTGTGGGTTATACACCTTCATTCTTATCCACCTTCACTTTGTGTCACATTTTGGATCAATATGGTTCAAGATAATGGAGTATCTAACAATTAATAACACTCTTCTGCTAATATAATTACAGTTAACTGCTACTGATCATTCATTCAATTTCTGTGTACTTTAGCTACCTTGGATTTGTGAAGTTTGATTTCTTTCGAAAAGGCTATATGGATTTTCAGACTCTCTAACAGTAGGAAGAGGCAGCTATGTTTAATTACACTATTAAGACCCCAGATTTTACAGGTAATAATGTTAAAGTAGAATTAGATTTAGACATCTAATGCACTTTTGGTATGTCAGAGAACTAACAAAAGAGAGCAGACAAAAAAATTAGCAAACATACTACTGTATATAAATGTTTATAGTCCTTCTGTAAATTTATAGTATGAAGACAATAGACCCTTGAGGCCCAGCTTGTTACTCTCTGTGGACAGTGCGGGAGGAAGTGTAATCAGTCCACAGTGTATGGCCCCACCATGCTGACAAAAAGTACCTCATACATATAGAACTCCCCTTCATCCATGGTATGCTGATTTTAATTTCTTAGGCTATGACAAGCATTGCATTTGGGGAGGGCATTTCAAATAAAACAAAAGAGTAGTGGCATTAATCACGGAGCAAGTCATAATACAGCCCCTTAAAGGCATACCACCATTTGGCTGTTTGCTCGGGGATCATTCAAAATCCATGGGATGTTCTTTGTTGTTAGTTTAAAAGACAATCAAAATGCCTTCTTAGAGCTGTTATAGACATCTTCTATGTCTACTTGGTTCAAATTTAACACCATGGGCAGGTAATGGTGTACATTCACATGATAGTTTTTTTTGGCCACCAACTATAGTTAAGTCTCCCTGTCTCATGCTTGTTACAGACATTCTAGGTCCTTCTGCAATGGATGAGGAGAAGTCTATATCTGTGTTGTCCTCCCATTCAGAGTGTTCTGCCAGTGGAAGGAAACTGTTAGCTGTGGTTAAGGATTTAACCTCACCCAGAATAATGAATGATATTTTTTATCATCTCTTTTTGTACAAAAATTGTAGGTAAAATTCTTAATTGGACTGTAAACCTATGCTCTTTATTTCTTCTGAGCGCTGGAAGTGAGCTTTCCTTTTCTGAAAGAGTGAGGTGCTGTAATCTAATGTGATGTGCTCTGCAGCTCCCTTCAGACTGCAGTTAAGATCATTTCCTTGGCTTTCACCAGCACCTCCTCTCTGTCCTAGTAGTTTGGACACTTTGAAGTGTCTAGGGAGATTGCTCCCAGTCATTGACTGAACAAGATAAGCATGTTCAAATTTAATGAAATGATGCCATTGCAAAGGTGTAGCTAATTCCTTGTTGATAAAATGCACTAGAATATTCCCTTCTATGCCTTCAGATTGGCCAGTGATTCTTAATTTCATCTAGTGATTGCAGTTTAACAGGTCATCATTTTTTTAGCTGCACTTTGCACCTCTATTTTCCCTTCCTAACTCAGCAATGGGTAGAGGATATACATTGGAGGGTTGTAGATGTCAGAGTGGGAACTTGGCCATGCAGCACACAGTGTAGAGAAAGGAAACTGGGCTGTCTTCCAGTCTGTGCATACATTTTCAAAGTTCTTGTAGTCATCAGATATAGGAACAATGGAGTCCACTGCCCTATTACAAGACCTCAATGACCAGCATAAAAAATAAGGTAGGCTTGGAGACAGAAGAGAAGTAGGATACAGTGCCTGGGCTGCTTTCTGTTTGTAAAGGGTTCTTGAGTCATCATGTGGATGTAAAACATATGATAACCCATTCACAACTTGGATGGCAAATGTTGCAGGTCATTTTATGAAGCTATCCTAGGATGGACAAGTTGGGGGACTTGTTTCAGAGGTACAGAACTAGGTTTTCAATAATGGCAAATCCTCTTCTGGCTGGGGGTAGAATACAGAAACATGACAGAAGTGAGGGACAAAGCACAAACAGTACAGATAATTTTCTGCTAAGATGTGTAAGCAGACAAGGTGGCAGTCCTTTCAATATTCCACAATTTTTGAAGTTCAATGTAATCCTTCTTTCACCACTGGTCATTCCTAAAATAAGGCATCAGTGAATGAGAACACAAACAAGAAATACATGAGCATACATAATTCATCTCTGCATAATACAATTTAGTTGTCTGGGCACTTAAGGGTATTTTATTGTTCAAGTTACACATAGAAAAATAATTTCACTTACTTTGCATATGTAAGGACGACAAACACATATTAGGCGGGCAGATTATCTTTTGATAAAATTATGTCAGGGGGATATGATGTACTGTGTATAACTTTTGAGAAATTTAGCACTGCAGTCCACTAGATATGGCAGATTACAGCTCCGAATTCTAGAACCATCCACTGCCTGGACAACTTCCTCATGGTAAGTAAATGAAAAGATACACGAGTGCAAGTATAATGTACTTTAGTGCATGTACAGAAGGGTTGGCGTATCTCTGGCTGAGGTCAATACAGAGCACCCAGTAAAATATCTAAGCTTCCTAGGCGTGGAAAATGTGGTGCACCTTAACAGACATTCAGCCTTCTGGGGCACAAGATAAAGTAACCAAGAAACTGAAGAATGACATGGCAGTGCTCCGGTTTAAGGCTAAGGTAAGGATTGGGGTAGTCAGTGAGTTGGTGGGCTTGCTCAACTTTGCTTAGAGCGCAGTGACTTCAAGGAGGACTTATACTAGGTCACTATTGCAATTTCTGAAATGTACCAAGCATAAACACCAGAGACTGTAGGTTAAGAGTTAGGTCAAGTAGATTCAGGCCATCTTGGCTTAACTTCTCCAACATTAAAATGGCATATGAGTGTTGTAGGTGGAATGGGTGAACAGTGCATATATAGATTTGTATACATGCAGCAGGTTCAAATTGAATGAGAGAATATTTAAAGGATCAGTGGTTTGTTACTGCTGGTCAGCAGAGAAGAAGAAAAAAGTTCTGAGTGACATTACATTTTTAGAACTAATCACCATCTGTGCAACCTCAGTGGTTTAGCATAAGGAGTTCAAAAAACAAAATACAATTCTACTCTGATAATCAGGCAGTATGGTATATCCATTGATCATGAGAACATCCAAGTTTTAAAGGGTTCAAGCCCTACTGAGAATTTTCATCAAAGACATCTTAAAATTTGATCATGCCCACTGCAGCAAATTAAGTTTCACTCAGTGAGCTGAAGAACATATTGCACCAAGTGCTGCAAGTTAACAGAGACAAGTAGACTATTTGATAAAAGAGTCCTGGCTTCCTGGACCAGGAAAGCCTATAGGAAGCCACTCAGGGCCTTTACAGAACTCATAAAAAGTTTCCATCCTCAGGCTAGTGCACTATTTATGGGGTCTGTATTACAACATCGAAATGTTGTAATATCGAACACCAAATGAGTGACACATATTAATCAAAACACATTTAAGCGATTTGATGAATACTTTACATGGAAAAGGTGTAGTTGGGCAATGACACAGTGTTGCCCTTTTCTCCACTATAGTGTGTTCTCAGAGTTGGTATATTTATTTAGGGGGTGTGGCGGCAGAGCCCCCCACGTTGGGGAGTGTGGGGGTGAAGCCCCCCACATAGTTATGTTTGTGTGTGTGTGTGTGTGTGTGTGTGTGTGTGTGTGTGTTTGAGCAAACTAATTCTTTCCCAGGGAAAGAATTAGTTGTTTTGACCATTCGCGCTTTAGTGCGATCGGTCTTTACGTGTCGACGAAGAGGCATTCGCTTAAAGGCCTTTTCAGTGTCATAATATAGACTCTTATTTATGAGCTTAGTGTTAGGATATCTAGTTCATTGGCCATGGCATGTTAAAATTTGTTAGGATTCTTAAAACATCCTCATCTAAAGTCACTCAGTGACATCACAGTTTCTTAGAAAGAGTAGCAGACAGAATTAATAAACCATGAACCTACTTACATAATCTATTCTTACAACTGGAATAGTACTTCTAGCCTTAAAACACTCAACTGTAATTCCCCTGCTTAAAATACCCTGTTTTAAAACTATCTTGGACTTTAGACCTTTTTCCTCTCTCTGCCCACTTGCAAATATATTTAAAAAAAATCCTGTATAAACAAATAATGAAACATATTGATACCTATGGCTTGCTGTCAGACAAACATCATGGTTTTAGAAATGCCTTCGGTAACACAACTGCCTGACTCACTGCAACTGGCTCCATTTTTTTTACCATTAACGATGGTCTAGTCAGTGCTAGGGTATCTGTTGATATGAGCAGGACATTCAAAATTGTGAACCATAAGATTATTCTTATGAAACTGAACAAACTTAATTTTGGCCACAACACTATCAAGAGGTTCCAAAGTTACTTGGAAAAAAAGAACACTCCGAGTCCACACTGACAACCATTTACTATAGCTTGGCATCCTAAACAAGCCACTACTACAAGATTTGTTTCTGGGTCCCATTCAGTTTTCATTATTTATTAATGATCTTAAAGATGATCTCTCAGCTCCTGATATCATAAAATAAGTAAATGTGATCCTTGTATTACAAGCCAATAAATGTTCCTGTGATCTTCAATAAACTACAACAGTCTTCATCTAAGCTATGTTACCTGAATGTAACTAAATTCTACTTAGCTACCAAAAAAAAAAATACTAAACATATGCTATTTACAACCACCGAAAAACTCCCTCATCTGCCTCTTATTATCATCACAGATAAGCATAATATCATAATCACCCCATTTCTAAATGCAAACACATGGGTCTTAATATATAACTAACACAGCGTTATCTCAACTTAAACTCTGCTGTACAAGCTCTCATTTATTCTCCCATTCATCCCACTTTTCCCAAGCCAAAAATGTTCTTCGCCTTAAAACTGGAGCACAGTCTTCCTCTGATTATATTATTGGGTTATTGGGATACAAACACACTACATTGCCATATGTTGTGCTGTGGTTCCCTGTATGTGACTGTGGTGTAGGTATGGATATGGCAAGAAAGACTATAGTGCATTACCAGTGGCATTTGTACTGTGCATTGCATGCATTGCATGGGTTGACAATGTTCCCCATACATTACCTTCATACATACCCCCAGTGTGAGGCTGTGCATTGGACCTCAAACAGTGTGCCGACTGCTGGAGTATACTTGTTTGTTGTATGGAGTGTGCCAGGCACTGTCACAGAGTTGTCAGCAGAGCACTGATATGTGGTCATTCAAATGTGTATCCCCCAATAGACAGACAGATGCTATATATGGCAGTTCAGTGATATCACTATGGTAGAGTTTTATGTGTGCCATATCACTTGCTCACATATTTTTCTTTTCCTTCCAGGGCAATGGTGCACCAGCACAATCCCACATACTCTGCTGCAGAGGAGATACACCAGAGCCTGGTGCGGGAGTTTGCCACACTCTTTTCCCGCACCAGCCAGAACCAGCAGGAGAGGGCTGCACTGTGGCAAGACCTTGTCCGTCGGGTAAATGATATAGGCAAGCACAACTGGACATATGAGCAGCTACGCCATCACTGCAGTGATTTAATTAGAAATGTCTGTCAGCGTGCATCTGATATCCACAGGCAACAGCTTGCCACAGGTGGTGGGGCGGCTATACACCCCCCCCCTCACCAGACTGGAGGGGCTCCTCCTAAGTGTTGTGACTCCAGCCCAACAACAACAACATCCACACACATGTGTAATGATGGAGGCTGGAGCCACCCAGCAGGAGGACTTGGAGCGTGCAGGTAACATGCCATATCTATATTTGACTGTTCTCTACACTGGTAGTTTATGCATGTGTGAGGTGTGTACTGTGTTTGTAGCTATTATCCTGGTAATTATTGTGCAAGAGTGATATTCTCAATATCGGTAGTAGACCTGTGAAAGCCAACTGTTGTACTACCGAACTGTATCATACTCACAGTATCAATGGCACAGTTGTGTCCACTGACAATGAATGTCTTATTTGTGCAGGTCCCTCTGGTGTAACAGCAAGGCAACCAATCCATGCTGGTAAGTGTGTAATAGCATTCCTTTAATACTAATGATAGTAATAGTAATAATACCCTAAATGGTATTGCTATGTGTGTGATTGCAGGTGTGTCTGTGTCTGTGTGTTTGTATCTCATGTACTGAGGAGTGTGCATGTGCGCATGTGCGCATGTGTGCATGTGACCATGTGTGCATGTGCCCATGTGTGCATGTGTGCATGTCTGCATGTGCCCATGTGTGCATGTGTGTGTGTGTGTGTGTGTGTGTGCATGTGCCCATGTGTACATGTGCCCATGTGTGCATGTGCCCATGTTGCATGTGTGCATGTGTGCATGTGCCCATGTGTGCATGTGTGCATGTGCCCATGTGTGCATGTGCCCATGTGCGCATGTGCGCATGTGTGCATGTGTGCATGTGTGCATGTGACCATGAGTGCATGTGTGCATGTGTGGTAACATTGTGCGCACATTGTAAACTGTGTTTCCTGTCTTCTTCTCACAGGTTCTGGTGCTGCTCTGGTGGTGTGCAGCAGGGAACCTGAATCTGCTGCTGGGGATAGTGATAATGATGATACCTGTGTAATGGCACAGGGAGGTGTGCCAGGGTCCGTTGTTGGTCAGCCAATCGACAGTACACAGCTGTCAACCCCATCAGTGCACACAGTCATCCTGCCAATACATCCATTGTCACCAATATCCCTAGTTGATGGACAGCATACAGTGGGCATTGACCAGGGTAATGTGGTATCAGTTGCACATGCATCCCCACACAGCAGCCATGGCCAGAGTCCTGACATGGTACCACACAGGCAGATGTCCAGGGGTTCTCGTGGGAGCATCCGTGGTCGTACTGCCCCTGTCAGACGTGCCCGCAGAGGTCTTTCAACCTCAGCTATGTTCCGGGCTGTAATGCAGGCACAGTCACGTATGGAACGGTACACCAGACAGGGTCTGAGGGAGCTGAGAGCACATCGCACTGCTATGAATGACACTATGCGTGACGTTGTGGCTGCCATCTGTAATTTCACCGAGGTCATTGACAGACGTTGGGGGGACACATTAGATCTGTTCCACAACTACATGTCCATGAGCCAGGGCAACGCAGGGCGGTTGAGGTATCGACGTGGACGAATGCCAGCAACAGCAGCAGCTGGCAGTCGTCACGGACGACAACAAACCTGCAGCCGCTGACATTGTGCCAGTACCAGCCCCAGCAATCCTGGGTCTGTGCTGTCATCAGACCGCCCTAGGAGACCACGTGCACGTGGCTCTGGGCAGTCCCAACAGGGACATGTCTCCAGTCAACAACCACCTGCTTCTGATGACAGTACCCAGTCTGGCTTAGTACCTGATACTGGCCGTAGCACCCCTGCCAGGCACAGGTACCGTGTCCGTGGCCAGAGACAGTGATCTGTATGATCTGGCAGGTGCAGTCTGTGGATGTCCACAAACACCTGTATATGGCGGCCACAAGGTGGAACTGTGTGCATGCATACACACATGCATAATGCTAACACCTAGGGCTAACACATACATGCACACACTGCATCAACATTGCCCCATCTTCTACGGTTGCCCCTCACTAACACACACACACATACATGTTAATTGGTTGTATCAGTGGCAGACTCAGGCATACCAAGTACACACCCTGTGCATATGATGAAACTGTGCCACCTCCTGCAATCTGTAACATCGATGCAGGACCAGTTAACATGGTGCTGATGCACAGGGTGACTACATAGATGTGTAGTGATATTATCATGTTGTCAACTGTGCAGTGTAATGATATCATTGTGGGTATATCCCAGCATGCCTGATGCATTAACAGTATGATTGTCATTGTATTGTTTGGTACACCCCTATATATTACCATAGTGTAATGTCTGCACATCTTTGCATTGTGCTAGTAAGGTGGTAAACAGTAGGCCACCTACAAAGGTAGCACAGGGGATAAGTAAGTGGAAGTTATGATACTCAATGGTGGACATGTAAACCGCACAATGCATGCAGTACAACCTCTACTCTGCGTGGAGATTGTTGATATCTGTGCAGTAATAGACAACAGGTTCAAGACTCCCAAGAGCACCCTAGCACTACCGGGTTATACCTCATACCATGCTTGACAGCCCCAAAACACACAACTAACTATGACAGGAGGTGAGTCTCATTAAATGTCAGGGATACTGTGGTGGCAGGACAGGTAGCATACAGCCTACTAAGTTGGGGAATGCTGACTGAGGACTCAGTGTCTGTCATTATAAATGTGTATTAGTTCTGGTTTAAGCAGTTGGGCTTCAGGCCAGTTATTTCACATTCAAAGGTTCATGGTCTGCACTCTTGTGGGAGGAGAGGCTGGACTCTGCCCATCTGAGGTGGGAATTTCTGACTAAAGGCTTATAGTGCCTGCATATTTGAGCTGTTTCTTACTGAAATTGGTACACCTTGTTTGCTGTAGCATAGACTAGATCCATGGCTGCTGATTGTAGCTTTGTTTGTATGCTTGTTTGCTTATTTCTCTGAAACACTAATCCCATCTGAAATGCAGCTTTACAGCGCCTCTGAGAATCCCTAGTGACATGTGCATTGCTTACTATATGTATGTCCTTGTTTCACTTGACAGAAGGTTAGTGTTTGTCAGTTATGCAATTAAGTTACCTGTAACACATTGTATTTGAGATACCTGGCACTTGCTCACTAAAGCATTTATATATGCCAGCACTAACAAATTAAAACCACTACACCCTCACAAACTCACCTTACATACCTTGTTCCCCATTGGCCCTTTTTGTTGTTAATTATAAAGGAATTCCCAATACCAGCCTAGCATGTTCAAAGGTCAGTTGTCAATCTCCTCCACGGTCCAGCTGGTGAATCTGGGAATCTAGAGGCAATGTTACAACTGCCTCATTTACACAGTCAACCCTCTCCTCCTCCCAAAAAATTGCACCACATGTGAGAGATGCAACCATATAGCCAAACTGCAGGCTAAGCTCTCTCAACTCAGTACTGGCAAAACCTGTCAGGAGGAGAAGGAAACCACGGTCACTACAATTCCAGTCTCACATAGACCTACCACGACAGCAATCCAAACAAATAAACACACACAACCCTACTCAGAGTCACTAAATAAAGGTCTGCCTATGCAGCAGACACCTCCAAAGCAGACACACAAGCAACCACTACCCCAGAACAGAACACGTGCAACACATAGCTCACAAAGCCAGTGTGCCAAACAGTCACAGCATGTAAGGCTAAACAACACACCTGCTACACTTGTGATGGGTGCCTCTATCATCAGGTACACTGATGTCCCACTCACCAGGCTGAACAAGGAGAAGGTCATGGTGAGATGCCTGTCGTGCGCTATGATCTGCCACATAACGCAAGCACACAGGTCACTCCAAGGCATGTACAAATATGACTCAGTCAGTGTCCATGCCAGTGTGAATGACCTGAGACATACCTCCCTGGACTACAGGATGAGAGACATAGAGGAGCTCTCTGAGCATGTGGCCCAGACTGGTATGACCCTGACCTTGAGTAGCATCTTACCCTCACCAAGAATGATGCCACAATATGTAGACAAGATGATCAATTCAGACAATTGGCTTATGTTTCAGTGTCATTCAAAGGGGATCCAATGCCTGTCAGCCTGGGATGACATGCTCAACAAGCCACACTGCTATGCTAGGGACAGCTTGCACCTGTCACCCATGGGCTTTCGGATATTGGCAAAGGCTCTTGATACACCCGTAGTGCCTTTTTAAGGCAAGGCTCAACAGACAAGACCACCGCCATAGGTATCACAAGGGATAGGAAACTAATAGTAATGCTACTCAACGCCAGCAGTGTAAACGTCAAGATGCATGCACTGGAAACTGTCCTTAGCATGGAGAACATCAGTATCTGTGCAGTAACAGATTCCTGGTTCAAGGCTCCCAAAAGCACCCCAGCACTGGCAGGTTATACCTCATACCATGCTTGTCGGCCACATAACTTGCACCAAAACAGAACAGGAGGGGGAGTATCAATATTCATCAAAGATACACACACCTCCAGGTTGGTGGCACAACACGAAGCATCAGAGACTATCCATGTGCAACTAACAGTGGGTAAGACTGCCGTCCAGTTCATAGCCTGGCACACACCACACTCCCAAACCCAGGTAACACACTTGGCCTACTTAAGAAGACATGTATATCTGCAGGTGTCTCCAAACAACAATATATTGGGCAGCTTCATTTACCCACACATAGACTGTGAGCATTACTGTAGCTCCAACACCCTAGGTGTAAAGTTCCTAGAATCCATACACTCAATTGCTATGGAACTACTTGTTACAACTCCCACAAGTGGGGAATACATGCTACACCTGTTCATCACCAACATGTGGACTATATGCTCCAGACCAGATGTGTATCCCTCGCTGGTAAGATGACACCATAGACTACTCTCACTGTATATTCACATACCAAATGCAGCCCCTGCACAGAAAACCACAGTCATAAAGTTGTGTAATGCAAATTACATGTATTCACATGAGGCATGCTTCACACATGGGAACTATTTCAGGTCACAGGTACATATGTCTATGTGGCACACACATACCTCATGTGTGCATTGACATTACTGATATGATCTATGTCATACAATATTAAGAGCAACACCCCATACACATGGACAAACTGTGTGACAAAAACACACATGGCATTTGCAAGATTCAACCCTTATCTAACTATGTTATGACACTTGAGAGAGACGCATTAGCAGAGCGCGCTATTTGCATTACTGGGAGGTTTTCCTTCTCTTGCTGTACTTATAGAGTGCTGACATCATCAGTGTTTAAAATGAGGAATGTGCATCATGCAGTGTGTTCTTGTAGTTGGCAAAAGGGCATTTCATTCACACCAATTTGCACATACATTAACACCTCTCATCCAAACACACACACTGAGTATTTGCAGGATTCAACCCCCTACCTAACTATGTTATGACACTTGAGAAAGACGCATTAGCAGAGTGCGCTATTCGCATTACTGGGAGGTTTCCTTTCTCCTGCTGTACTTATAGGGTGCTGACATCATCAGTGTTTAGAAAGAGGAATGTGCATCATGTTCTTCTAGTTGGCAAAAGGGACATTTCTTTCACACAGAATTGCACACACATTAACCCCCCTCACCCAAACACACACACACTGAGCATTTGCAGGATTCAATCCCCTACCTAACTATGTTATGACACTTGTGAGAAATGCATTAGCAGAGTGCGCTATCCAAATTACTGGGAGGTTTCCCTTCTCCCGCTGTACTTATAGGGTGCTGATATCATCAGTGTTTAGAAAGAGGAATGTGCGTCATGCAGTGTGTTCTTCTAGTTGGCAAAAGGGATATTTCTTTCACACAGAATTGCACACACACACACACACTGAGCATTTGCAGGATTCAAACACCTACCTACCTATGTTATGACACTTATGAGAAATGCATTAGCGGAGCGCACTATCCAAATTATTGGGAGGTTTTCCTTCTCCTGCTGTACTTATAGGGTGCTGGGATCATCAATGTTTAGAAAGAGGAGTGTGCATCATGCAGTGTGTTCTTCTAGTTGGCAAAAGGGACATTTCTTTCACACAGAATTGCACACACACTAACCCCCCCTCACCCAAACACACACACACACACACACACACACACACACACACACACACACACACACACACACACACACACACACACACACTGAGCATTTGCAGGCTTCAAACATGGATGTGACATTTCAAATTCAACCCCTGGGATCTCCACTGTGTCCCTGCTTGACGGAGGCACAGCACACTAGCCTTACATGGTGCCTTCTGTGACCTACTTTACAGAGGCACAGTAGCCTACTGTACTGGGGAGGCAGATGCCAAGCACACTCTGGCTAAGCATGCATTCCCTAGAGCAAACAGCCTAGTACTGACCTCTACACCCATATGTTTAATTGTCAGCTGCACAATATTTGTTGCTGATAAACTGTTTGCAGGTCTTTATTGCCATAGCTTTCCCTGTGTCTATGTACAACTTGTGTATCTGTGGAAGATGTTTGAATATGTGTGGGATCCACTATTTAACTTATGTCTCTGTAGTCATTTAACTGTGTGCACTGGGCAGATTGCTGTCTTGTGGCTGGTTCCTGGTTTAACACATACAAATACCACATATGTGTGGCCAACTGCTAAACTGAGACATGGCCTAAGTGTGTGAGCATGCCCAGTTCAGGCATATTCCATGGCTTGTTGCCTGACATATGTCTCATTTATCAAAGTGTGTGAGCATGCCCAGTGTGTGCTTTGCATATGTTGAGATCTTCAGTCCACCACATTTGTGGGTGTGTGTGAACTTCCACAGTATTTCACATTTATAGTTGTGTGTTGGGAGTCATGTTGTGTACATACTGCCCAACTGCTTTGTGTCTGAACCCGACAGGGATTATACTGTGCCTGCAGGGTTTCCATGGGATAGTTTGCATACAGTTGTCAACATCCTTTCATACTGACCATACACTGTAATATTGTATAGTGTACTGGTTCAGTACTTTCACTGTGGTGGACAGTATCCTGGGTTTCGGTCCTATCACTGCTTTCAATATTCATAGTGAGCACACCAGACAGGTTAAGGGCCAGTTGTGCACATATGACCATGCTGCATTTTGTTTGGATATGGACTACTTACACCAGGCTTGTCCAACATTGGTAGTGTATTCCACAACTTGGGTGGACATTGACAAACACTAGCAATGTGCCCTAGGCCATTTCTACTGCTAGTCAGAGATTGTGTTTGTCCTTCAACACACATTGTAACTGGAATGTGACATCACATATTTCAAGATTAGTATAATGTGCCTCTGTCTACCCATGACATAACAGTGATACCCAGGGTAAACCTACCATCTCCCATCCACTCATCATGATTCTTGTTGAGGAGAGTCAATGAGGGACTCTCTGGCTAACCTGTACTGGGAGTTTACTCAAGAGTGGAGTGAGCTTCTGGGTTATGGATCAATCACTACAGCATGTCCTATGTATGTCAGTGCTGGGGTTCAGGTCTCTCATGTGCATAGCTCACTGGCATTCAGATTGTACAAGGTGCAGCATGTTCATTGATTCCAGCTTGGACATGGCTTTATACATCAGGCACAGATTGCCTCTGGGCAGGCAGTATGGCACTGTGTGGAGCTGTGGTTTGTTTAATCAGGCAACACATTGCATCTGTTTGAGCTCTTTGATCCTCCTGGTGGGGTACTTTTGGAGGTCTTTCCAGTTGCTGGAGGTGTCTGCTGAGGTACATGCCACAGGGGCCATTGTACTCAATTGTGAGGCTGATGAAGGATGACTGAAGAGGCACGATGACCTCCCCTGATCTAGATCTGACTATCTTCATGATTAGGTGGGTATATGGTATGTTTCTGTAACCACTACAGCCACATGGTTGTCAAATGCAAGATATCTATAAAATTGTGTCCCCAGGTCTATTATTACTTCTAAAGTGCTTAATGGGTTAACACCTATGTGGTAATTGGTGGGCACTTACTGTTTATCCACAGGGGATGACTATACACTTTTCTGCAATTAGCTTGATGACATGGCTCTGGCACCAGTTGTCTGTTTCTATGTGGCCCTTTTGTAGGATGCTTGTGTCAGCTGGAGGGTCAGATAAGGTGCCCAGTTTGTAGTCCTCTGCAAACTTGTTCAGACACAGTCCTTCCATGTTGGCGTGTACCTATGGGAAATATATACCAGGCAAGGGAGGTCCCAGGACTGAGCCTTGTGGGATGCCAGTTGTAGCTGGCTTGTAGTCTGACATGGCTGCAGCATGTCTGACCATGTCAGTTCTGTCCTTGGGCTGGCTTGCAACCCATCTACTGACACAGGGGTTTATATTTAAGCTGGTGAGCTTATCTATAATGAACACGTGGGGTATTGTATGGAAGGCTTTTGCAAGGTCCAGATAGGCTGTGTGGACCACATTCCCCTCATCAATGGCCTTGATGACTGTTTCAAATGAGTCAGACATGTTTAAGGGGCAGGATCTGCCTTTAAGAAAGCCACGCTGGGTAGGGTCCAGTGTCTGTAGGTCCCCAATATCTTTATTTCTGAGGTCCATGATGATCCTTTCCATAGCTTTGCAGACCAAGCTTGTCAGGATTCTGGGGTGATAGTTTGCAGTATCCATTGAGGAACCACCTTTGTGGAGAGGGACCACTGTTGCTGTACACTGCTCTTTGGGTACATATCCTGTGGTAAGGCTGAAATTGAGCAGTAGTGTTATTTGGCATTCCATTCTTCTTGGAGTTCATGTTGGACACAGCCCAGGACACCATCTTGTACCATTGATGCTGTGTGTCTTGCTTTGAAGATGCTGCCTGTTACCTCAGCATCTGCAATGTCAGGGGGCCAGCACTCTGCTAGGATAGATATTTGTCATTTTGGTTGGGGGGGGAGATTGGACTGAACCTGTCAGGTTGGATGTTGGCAATGTGTGTGGGTTTGGTGTATTGTTTGTAATATTTGGTAATTCAGAGCATATCTGTGAATTCCCAACAAGGTTCCTACCATCAGTTAAGACAGTCTTGTGATTATCCTTAGTGTCCTGTACAATTTGTATCTCCATAGGTTTATAGGTTCATACTGGGCTATCTGCCCTAGGGCATTTATCAGCCTAGCCAGAGTGTGTGTGGCTTTTGCCACCCCTTGCTATGTGAATATTATGGCCATTTAGGGTTTACTTTACTGTGCCTCTGTCTAGATGTGACACACTGAAGACTCCCAGTGTAAATCTACGATCTCCCATCCACTTGGCAAGATTCCTGTTGAAGAGAGTCAGTGAGGGGCTCTGCCTAACATGGAGTGGGTTCTGTTCCAGAGTGTAGGAAGCCTCTGGGTTAGGAATCTGTCCCTCCAGCACATCCGATTTATGTATGTGTTGAGGTTGACATCTGTCGCTCTCATGGCTCTAATGGCTTTGGATTTTTTGAGGTGGAGCATGTCCATCAATTCTGTATTGGACATGACCTTGTACATCGGGCATACATCGCTTCTGAGTATGCAGTATGTGACTGCATACAGCTGGGGTGTTGTCAGCCAGGCAGCATATGACAAATGTTTGACACCCTTTATCCTCTTGGTCAGGTACTTTTGAGGTCTTTCTAACTGCTGCAGGTGTCGGGTACGGTACATCCCAAATGGGGCATTGTACTCACTTATGGGCCTGATAAGAGAAGAGTATAGGGGCACAATGACCTCTCTTGATGTAGATGTGAATCCTTTCATGATAAGGTGGCCAATATAGGTGGTCTTCCTAGCCATGTTGGCAAAGTGGGTGTTGCATGTGGGGTTACTGTCCACTTGTGTCCCTAGGTCCCTGATTACTTATTCCATACGTAATGGATTACCACCTATGTGGTGATTTGTGAGTACCTTGTTTGGTATGTGGGGAGACATTCATACTCTCCATTGTCTTCAGGGAGGCTGAGTGGTGTTCCTGGGTCTGAGAGGGTGGTCTGTAGCATGTTAGAAACTGTACAGCGGTTTTGCCTACAGTTAGTTGCACATGGATGGTCTCTGATGCTTCGTGCATTGTCAGTAACCTGGACGTGTGGGTATCTTTGCTGAATATGGATACTCCCCCTCCTTTTGTGGTTTGGTCCAGGTTTTGGGGCCGAAAAGCATGATTTGAGGTATAACCTGGTAGTGCTGGGGTGCTCTCAGGAGCCTTGATGCAGGTTTCCATCACTGCACAGACATTGATGTTCTCCATACTGGGGAGGGCCTCGAGAGCGTGCATCTTGTGGTTTAGACATCTGGCATTGAGCAGCATTAACCTCATGTTTTTTCCACTTATGTTTTCTGGGGAGGTGGGTTTGTCTTTTCAGCCTTGCCTACAAAAGGCACTATGGAGATGGCAAGAGCCTTAGCCAATATCCAGACACACAGGGGTGACAGGTGCAAGCCATCCCTGGCAAAGCAGCATGGCTTGTCAAGCATGACATCCCAAGCAGACACACATTGTATCCCCTTGGAATGACACCAGTAATTGACCCAATTGTTAAAGCTGATCATTCTGTGTTTGTACTGTGGTATCATTCTTGGTGGGGGTAGGATGCTGATCAGGGTCAGAGTCATACCGGCCTGGCCTACATAATTGGAGAGCTCCCCTACGTCTCTTTACATGTAGTCCAGGGAGGTACGTCTCAGGTCATTCACACCAGCATGGACAATGACTGAGTCATATTTGTACTTGCTTTGGAGTGACCTGCATGATTGTGTTATGTGGCAGATTGTAGCAGCCTACAGGCAGCTTACTGTACCCTTTTCCTTTTTCAGTCTGGTGAGTGGGATATCTGTGTGTCTGCCTATGGAGTCACCTATTACAAGTGTATCAGGCATGTTGTTTGTCCTTACGGGCTGTGACTGTTTGGCACCCCAACTTTGTGTACTATGTGTTGCATGTGCTATGTTTGGGGGTAGTGGTTGCTTGGGTGTCTGCTTTGGAGGCCTCTGTTGATTTGGTGGTGTTTAATTAGAGCCTCCAGGAATGTTTTTGTGTGTTTATGTATTTGCTTTGCAGTTGTGATAGGTCTATGTGAGGGGGCTTGTGGTGTGTGTGGTTACCTTCTCCTCCTGACTAGTTTAGACAGTACTGAGTTGAGTGAGCTCAGCCTCCAGTTTGGAGACGTGCTTGCATCTGTCACATATATTTGAATTTCTTGGGGGGTGGAGGGGGTTGTCTGTATACATGGGGCAGGTGTAACATTGGCCAAGATTCACAGATTCAACTTGTTGTAGCTGGCCTTAGGGGATTTTATGACTGGCCATATTTTATTGCCATAATACAGATAAGAGATTACTTCCCTTTTTGGGTTTGCTCTATCATGTGGTGACTTCCTCATTCTCTTGCATGGTTTGGTAATGGCTGTGGTCCACCATGCAAGATGCCTGTGTGTATGGTATTGGGCCTTGGTTTTATTTGGGATTGCATAATCCATGCATTCCTGACTGTGTTCATAGAATGCATTTATAAAGGGTTCTGAGGTGTGGCCCATATTTTCCACAGGCACAGGGCCTTTAATGGATTCCACATCAGTTTGGAGGAATGCAGCATTTCCTTTACACATGTTTTTCACTGTGGTTTTCTGGACAGGGACTGTGGTCCGGCTGTGAATATCCAGTGTGATTACTCTATGGTCTGATCTTACCAGTGCGGAATACACTTCTCATCTGGCCATAGAGTACCCATGTTGCTGATTATCACATCCAGTATGCTTACCCCTCTTGTGGGAGTGGTACATTTTTTCTGAGCATGTTGGTTTATGGATTCTAGGAACCTTTGGCCTAGGTTGTTGGTGCTGGGATAATGCTCCCAGTCTATGTTTGAGTATTTTCAGTCACCCAATATAATGTTGTTTGGACAGCTTGATATTTCCATGTGTTCCAATGTAGGCCAAGTGCAGTTCCTGGCATTAGGAGGGTAGTCTGTAGCAGGCTACAAACTGGCAGGCAGTCTTAGCCACTTTTACTTGAGCATGGATAATCCATGCTGCTTCTTGTTGTGGTACCAACATGGGGGTGTGGTTATCCTTGACAATTATTGCTACTTACCCTCCTTTTGTAGTTTGTTCCATGTTTTGGGGCTGTAAAGCACGGTATGAGGTGTAACCTGGTAGTGTTAGGGTGCTCTTGTGAGCCTTAACCCAGTTTTCTGTTACAGGACAGATATCAACATTCTCCATGCTGAGGGGAGTTTAGACTGCATGCATCTTTAAGTTTGCACATCTGGCATTGGGTAGCATTACATCTAGGTTCTTATCCCTTGTGATACCTATGGAGGTGGAGCATTGTGCTTTGCTCAGCATGTCATCCCAGGCTGGCACGCATTGGATCCCCTTTGACTAATGGCAATACTTAAGCCAATTATTGTAATTGATCATCTCGTCTTCATATTGTGGCATCATGCTTGGTGAGGGTAGGATGTTAGTCAGGGTCATCATGTTTGCATATACTACATGGTGTTGCATTGCTTAACACATGGCAATCATGCCTCAGGTGGTGCTGCAGGGCTGTCTATGTTGGATGCACATACTACACTCCCTGTACATGTTTTATAGCAGGTTGTGTCAACTTAGGCATCCCTTTTACTGTATGTGTGAGTCAGAGAGAGGTATCATTTCCTGGGTTCCTACTGAGCCAGTGCATGTGGTATGTGTTGCCGCTTTGCCAAGGCCAAGGCATACTGGGCACACCTCCTTCTGCCTACTGGGGCAGGCACAGGTTGTTCCTCCTCCGAGTCACGCTCTGCCTGTGATTGGCTTGGCAATGGTGGGGGGCTGTTTGGCCCAGCCCTATGCTGGTCCTGCTGCAGCTGTTTTCACAGAATCATATTATGTAGCATAGCACATACCATGACAATTTGGGTACATGTAGTTGGTGAGTACTGCAAGGCTCCACCAGATGTGTCCAGGCACCGGAACCATAACTTGAGCAGCCCAAACACACGCTCAATTACATTTCGTGTTTGTGCATGTGCCTCATTATGGCGTTCTTGTTCAGGTGTGTGTGCATTTCTGATGGGTGTCATCAGCCACGGCTCCAGTGCATAGCCAGCATCCCCCACTAAGTGACCATGTGGGATGTCCACATTGGCAAATGTCTGGTACAGCTGCATCAGATGCCAGACATGTGAATCTTGGTAGATTCCAGGGTAGCCAGCACACACATTCATTATTATGCCCTGGGCATCACACGTGACCTGGCAGTTGATGGAGGGGAAGCCCTTGCAGTTAATGTAGGTCCTACCCCGCTCACCGGCTGGTGCTTAGATGCGTATATACGTGCAGTCTATTGCACCCACTACCTCAGGGTATTCCGCTATTTGCTGGAAGAGACACATATTGCTGGCCAATACCTCACAGGAATTGGGGAAATATACATGCTCACCGACATGTGCTGACATGGCGTCCAGGAACTGGTGCAGTACCCTCGATGCTGATGCCTGTGATATCCCCATCATATCACCACTTGGTCTCTGGAAGGTACCTGTTGCTAGTATTCTTAGGCCAACACATACCTTGGTTTCCATTGGGATGGGTTCCCCTCTGTTGGTTCTGTGTGTGAGGCGTGGCCTGCAAAGCTCAACAATTTGCTGCAGGAGGTCTCTGTCCACTCTATAGTGCTCCACTATCTCCAGCTCATGTAACCCCTGGTAGGTGACCCTGGGCCTGTACACTCTTCTCCGTCTCCTCACTGTGGGTTGTCTGGCAGCATTTGCATAGTCACCACCCTCAGCAAGTTGCATATGTCTCCTTATAACAGCTATGGCAGCCCCTAGCATTTTTTGTCTGAGTGAAGCTTTTTCAGTATTCACTTCTAGTAGCTTACTCCTCTGTTGCAGTGTCTCTTGAGAGAAACATTCTGCACTGTTGTTTGCAGTGTTTTAAGTGCTGGGCTGGGCTACTGTTCTGCCTGTGTAATTGCCTGCATCTGATTGTTTTCACCTGCTAGCTCTGCCAGTATTTTCTGCTAGCTTCCTACTAATTCCCATGCTTCCTTTTTCCCTTCTGTTTCCTCAGGGGGGAGCAATGTGCATACCAGCATAAACACGCTCACAGTGGCTAACACGCACGCACACATGCTTAGACGGACTAGAATCTGCTTATTCAGGTTAAAATGCACGCACACCAGTGCAAACAAGTTTACAGATTTTTAAACAGGCTCCTACATGCTTATTCTGCCTTAAACATGCGCACTCACGCTTACACGTGCACACTCTGTCTTACTCGTGCCTACCAGCGCGCACACGCTCGCATGCACACCCAGAAAGAAACTTTGGTGTTATCCATCGTGTACACCTTCCATTTCTTGGCTTTCCCATGCCTACTTGTTGACACTCCTCTTTCCATGATGTGTGACTGACAGCTTTCACATGCCACTGTGCACCAATGAGCTGCATTCCTTTCATACATTCCCCCCTGTGATGTCACCTATCTCCTACTCTGTTACTCTCCCTTATCCTACTCCTACACTGCATGGATTGTGCTCATTTTCTGTGTAATAGTGTGATTTACTATCCTACCACTCATTTACATAGGATTGCCTACTAATGCTTAGTTACATGTCTTACACTCCGCTTCCCCCCTTAGCAACCTCTACTCGGTGGCCATGTTATTTTACCCAGCTATTCCCTTCCATTGTATACTCATGCTTTGCATTAACCCACATTTGTGGGTTTAATATTTTTATTTTTTGTTTTTTTATAGCGCAGCCTGTTTGCGCGATGCTGCGCTACGTTTAAACATCATTGTTTAAACAAACATTGTTATTTCATGTTTGCATCAGGGTACGTTGCCAGTGGCCACATATTTGGCCATTGGCATGCTGCCTGCAACATTTGCAACCTTTATTTGGAGCTGCCATGGCTCCATTGTGTTATTTGCAGAACAGTACTCAGTTATCAACTGAGTACATTTCTGCAGATAACACGGCTCTTACACGGGCAGGTTTCTGCTTCCTGGATCGTGAATTAACCTCATTTGCATGCCTTTCAGCTGCAAGTGAGGTAATTAGCATATCCACGCCCTGCACGTGTAAGAGCCGTTTTAGGTGCTCTCTTACATGCACAATCTGGCTGTTCCTGGATCGCAATGGCTGCATGGAGTCTTACACTACTCTTAGACTCCGTGCAAGCCATTGTGAATCCTTCCCATAGTGTTGACCAAATCCTGCCCATGCATTTTGAATAGAACCACATATGTACATGGCACACCTGTATACATGAAATGGGCTTAGAAAATGAAACATTCCAGCCAACTAATGTATGAATAATATATGTTCAATGCAAGTCTCTCTCAATTATTGCATTAAAAATACATACAATATTTTATAAGTATGATAACACATGCTAGGCTATGCACTGAGCAGCCATTTGCTTCACTCTGTGTGTGTGTGTGTGTGTGTGTGTGTGTGTGTGTGTGTGTGTGTGTGTGTGTGTGTGTGTGTGTGTGTGTCTGTGTGTGTGTGTGTGTGTGTGTGTGTGCGTGTGTCTGTGTGTGTGTGTGTGTGTGTGTGTGTGTGTGTGTGTGTGTGTGTGTGTGTATCTGACTGTCCTGAATATATATATATATATATATATATATGTATATATCTTCTGAGAGAGAGAGATGTGCATAGATAAATAAACAGGTATATACATGTCTATTTTTAGACATTTTTAAAACTACAACCACCCTGCTACAGGCCCCATGAAGAGCTTAGTATCTCTCCAGTAAGTGTTTTACAACTGTCTGCTTATTTATGTTGAATTGTGTTGCACATCTAATATGATTTATGCTGTATTACTGAAGCGTACTATGGCATGCTAGCATGTGTTTGTCTTCAACAAGTTGTTTAGTATATTAGTATGTGCTATTTGCATAGTTGCACCTTGTTAACTAATAGTATTCCCGTATATATGTTATGCCTAGATTGCTCATACTGGTGTCTAATTATATCTATATAATTGTGGTGTAAGTCATGCAAAGACTCGCATTACAGACCCAGGACAGAGTGCTGTTTGCTAGATTTTTATCTGTGACTGCATACCTGTCAGCTGAGGTCCCTTCTCACTAATGTGTTATCCAATTGGCTTAGTATCTGCATATACTAGTAGTTGATTTAAGACATATTTTCCTGTATGTAGTAGCTATTTGCACAGTTTGTTTTGTAGTCTTTATAATGTATCTTTACCATCTCAACAGTGCTTACTCCCCCTGTGCTCTTCTTTTCTAGACCTAACACCACTCTAAGTAATCGGCTGCAATAGCACCTTTATCTTTAACCAGACCGGTGGATACATTGTTATATGAAAAGCATAGTCCAGGTCTGACCTGTCTGCAAACACAAACAGCTAACGTTAACTTTGTGTATGTATCTACCTGTTTAGGCTAATATTCATTAACCCCTGGAGAGCACTCTGCTTTGGCTTGTAAGTAGAAGCAGCCCCCCCCCCACACTCTTCTTCTTCCATTTATCTTTTATTCCCTTATTCCCTTCTGTTAGCAAATAGTATCCATAACTGATCAAATACTGTGTGTGTTTGTTAATTTAATTGCGAGCACAGTAGCCTACTGATATAAGTTTATGCTCTTTTTCCATCTGATAAATGGTTAAGAAATTACTTACAGCTTCACATCAGTTTTTGGTCAACTCTGATTCTTTTTCTTAAACACAAACTTGCCTTTGCTTGATCTTGGTTCATTAGCAGCAGTACTAAAGAACTGACAGCCCACACTTGTTTCCCCCTCCCCTTCCCTGTTTATTACATTAAGCCAAACCCAAAATTAATAATGACAGTGTTTCTAACCGTAAATCCCTAAAATGTATATTACACTACAACTGCCCTTAAAATTATATTAAACTACAGTTATTAAAATAAAGAACTTTAACTCCCTATTTACTTACCTCATGGCTCTAGGAAGCCTTAAGAAACCTTGTACTCTGGATAAGCCTTGCTCCACTCGCTCTCGCTGCACTCAGGCTCACTCCGTGCTCCACCCTGCCCCCATTTCCCACCCACCCCAGTACCACTAGATTTATAGTCATAAAACCACGTCCATGTTACTACAAGCTATCAGCTTACATCTGTCATAATTTCTCCCACCCCTACTCCATTACCTCAAATTCTACCACTTTATCTTCTGGTGTTGTACCACCCAAGTAATACAGTTCCTTCAACTCACAAGCTCCATCACACGTAATGATATACTTCTCTTTACTACCCCTTTTGCTTGCCCCATACCGCCTTACCTTGTATGAAATCCAGTTTCTCACTGGATTTCAGTACCCAAAAGGACACACTATCACCCCAGCTGTAAGTCCTTACACCACTTACCAGTCATACAGCACTGTGACCAGCCCCACAACCTGTTCACTCTATCAACATACCAATCACAGATACATTAGTTCCAGATATAACCACTACCATAAACTTATAAATAAATTCCTGAAATGTATCACTAGGTTTAAACCTAACCTCACACTTGGTGGTGATATCCATCCAAATTATGGCCAATTCACTCCAGATAAATTTGCCCTCTCTACTTGCAATCCAAGCTATAAACCTACAATTAACAGGCCACCTAACTCTCTCCTGGCCTGTCACCTCAACATTAGAAGTATAAACAATAAGGTACATGAACTACATGCACTCATGGCTGTCCACTCCCCTGAGATACTCTGTTTATCAAAAACGTGGTTAAAACCTAACACCACAGATAATGAAGTGTTACCATCTGGGTATAACATACTCAGGCTGGATCGTGCTTCTAGGAAGGGGGGTGGGGTAGCTGTTCTTTATAAACCTGTGTTAAACATCACCGTTGAAGCTATACCACCACTTCTAATTTATAACTCAGAGATTCTTGCCACCAAATTGCAACTTAATAAAAATAAATGTATTAATATCATCTGTATGTACATTCCCCCAGGAAATAATATATCTACACTCGAAGATACCCTTCACTGGCTATCATGTAACTAACCCCAAGAAACCTTACTACTCAGTGATTTTAACATAGACTGGAGCACCTGTTCCTCAGAATCCCCAACCACCCACGTTAACCTACATGCATTTACACAAATTATAACCACCTTGACCAGGATAGGAAAACCTAACCATAAATAAAGCATACTTGATTGGATACTTATCAATAGTCACCTCCAGCTGTACTCCTCTGGGACCCTCCCTGATGACTTAAGTGATCACCTTCTTACCTATATAATTAAGCATAAAGCCATCAACTCCCAACAACCCATACTCAGATTGGTAAGAAACAAAAAGAAATTTAACTTTGCCAATTTCCAACAGGAACTAAACTCATGTAATGGTCAATTCTAAAACACCTCCTCTTAGAGGAAGCAGTTGTATACTTCAACAAATTCCATGAGATCCTTGACTCTCATTCACCTGTTCACTCAGTAAGAATAAAGGCAATGGCCTGCAGCCATTCCAATGTCCCATTACTTGGCTATTTCACCCAATTACCATAAACACTGTAATGTGCATACTGCTTTACATCTACGATGATTTTAATTTCATTTAAAAGTTTTATTTTACATTTTACAGCACACAAACTAATAGACATCTGCTAAACAAAGCAATGCAGTCTCACAATGAAAATAGACTTAGCATTAAAACTTCTCTGCTCTTGAAACACACCTTCATTGAAACAGAATTGAAACAGACATTCAAAGAAAATACATCTGGCCAGTGGCAGATAAAGATTAACTTTGGGCTGTCTTCGAATCATAGGCCCCTTGCTTACGAAACATACATGTGTTCTTTGATACACCTTCCTGATTGTATTAAATTATATTCCTTGTATAATACAATTCAGTTAGAGGGTGTTTTAAATTTATTGTTTTGAACATTTTTCCAGTAAATAATGAGACAAAGTGCATGCACCAATAATGACAAAACTGCCCAATTCAGAACATTTCCATCATAAAAGTCTACTCAAACTTCCACAATCCACCAGTATCAGTAAATATGTACAACCTCTAAAGAAGTAAAAGTCATCTAATTAATTCCACATTAAAGAGATCTGTAACTAATGAAGAAATAACTTTATATTTCATTGTTTCATCTACAAATAAAGTGCCTATTGCCCTTGAAGAGTAAATTGCCTATGTTATATTAAAAAATGATCAGCTAGTAATATTGCAATAGGGAATGCATGTCAAACTGATAACAGGTTCATACTTGCTAGGTATCTCTGCCAAAGAGGACATTCTCAGGACTGCAGCATTCACCCCCTTTAAAAGTATACCATATTACAATATCAGCAATGCATCTATATACTGTGGGAGTAGAACCAACAGCCTTCTGCATCAAAAGAAAGTGCACTACCTGTTGTGCTATTAACAACACAATCGGACTCTGCATAAGCAGCACTAAACTTTTCTTCCCCTGAAGTTCTCAGTTCCTTGTAAAATCCACCCGACACTCAACTGTATCTCTCAACTTTGCAGCTCAAGAAATCTGGAAAAATGCAAAATTTATTGGGGGGATAAAAGCCCAAAAACCAGGGACACATTTTAAACATTACTTGTATAATCTTGGAAAGTTGCTAGAACAAAATGATATGTTACCACCATGCATTTCACTGCCAAGTCGTGGACCCAGGACCCTGTGCACTTCAATTAGTGCATCATACCACTATGCCAAATCAGCTGTTTCATGAAACATAAGAAGACTGAAACTTAAATGGCTATCATTTAGTGAATTCCATTCTCACCATACCAATCGACCTCTTAGCACAAAACACCTGGACAAAGCCAATAATGGGAGAATACAGCCCCCAAACATATTCAGTGAATTCAGTTCTCACCATAGCACAAAAAACCTGGACAAAGCCAGTAATGGGAGAATACAGCCCCAAAAATATGGACAAATTTCAAATATTGATCTTATGAACTTAGAAATTTGCTAGAATAAAAGGTTTTGTGTTACCATCTACTTTCTGAAGAATGTGAAGTCTGAAATTCAAATGCATTGTCATTTTTAGTAAAGTCAAAATCCAGATTTTATGAGGAACAGAACAGAACAAAAATATGAGACAAAAATCTCGATAGCTTTCACAAGTGGTGGTGCTTAGGGAAATCAGGCTCTTGCTACCTGCACCCAAGGTACAGTTTCTGAGCCTGAGCTGTTCTCTTGATTGTTCTCTTATCCTTACTCCAAGCCCTAACCCTAAGGATCATGACTACCACACCACAGTACAGGAAATAGGTCCGTAACTACTGCACAGTGAAGGAAATACAGTTTCCTGCACTGTGGTGCGGTAGTCATGGACCTTAGGTTAGGGCTTGGCTTAAGGATAGTGGATAGCCCTACTAGCTATCCACTATCGATTACCCAAGCCCTAACCCTTCATTTGTTCTAGTGACTTTCATGAAAGTGCACTTTCGTTGAAGTGCACTTTTGCGTTAGTGGGACACTACTATCGTATTTCAAAATAGTGTAATTTCGTTTTACGGTAGTAGACCCATATATATATGTATATATATATATATATATATATATATATATATATATATATATATATATATATATATATATATATATATATATATATGTATATATATATATATATATATATATATATATATATATAGATATATAGTTTACTATCATTTGTGCGAAGGACAGAATGTCATGTACAAAATGTAAATGGACGGGTTACTCAAACACACTTATGTGAATTCAGTAGTGTATTCACATAAGTGTATTCGACTATCTGCACAAAGATCGTGGTACAGTGGGGATCAGAAATTCATCCATATCCCCACTGTAGTGCGATCTGGAGTTAGAATATATTACTAGCTGGGGGTTTCAGGGGTGCTTGCCCCCCTTCAAAAATGTGATATGTCATATAGGAGTCTGATTTACATCAGCTCCTATACGGATATCATGTAATGGTTTCAGTAATGATGTCGACTCAAATGTGTCGATCATTTGGTCGACATTGTGGCCGTTCAGAATGTTTGTGTTCAGTTTTACTTTTCATTGTTTCGAACGGCAAATGTTTTGCCGTTCAAACAAACGATAGTAAACCTATATATATATATATATATATATATATATATATATATATATATATATACACAAAATATGATGTAATGAAAATACAGCACAAGATACACAATAGAAGAAAACAATAAAGAAATCCAAATTACAATAAAGAAATATAAGTAAAAGTAAACTAATCTTTCCCTCACAGCAGTCTCTGGCAGAGCCTGAGTGAGCTTTTCCACAGGGCAGACCTTTGTCCTAAAACTTCAGTTAACACAAAGAGATTGCACAAGCTGAACCCCTTCAAATGCAATGTGGCTTGTTACCCAGAGCCAATCTAACCAGGTCTATATTGAAACACTGAACGCTGAAAACAGCGAATGATGTTTCATCTACACATTTTCAGTGAAAGCTGAAAATGTCGAAACCGCAGAACAGCGATTTCTTTCCTAGGGAAAAGAAATTGCTGTTCGACCCAAAAAAAAAAAAAAAAAAAAAACATTAAGCACTTCCAAACACATACACAAGTACCCTAACCCTAATTGTACCCCCCCCCCCAAAAAACAGTAAACAGCTGAATACACATATGCATGTAACCCAACCATATATCTAACGGAAAAAAATGTAAGCATTTTAAAACATATGCACTTACCTTAACCCGCACCCTAACCCTAAGGTCAGTAACCTGTGCACATTTACGTAAACAGTTCCAAACACATACACGTTTACCTTAACCTTAATTCTACCCCCAAAACAAAAGTAAGCAGCTGAAAACACATACACAAGTAACTCAACCATACATCTAAAGCAAAAAAACAAAACAAACAGTAGACACTTTCATACATATGCATTTACCTTAACCCGCACCCTAACCATATGGTCAGTAACTGTTGCACCTTCATGCTCGGGAGCTATACCAGACAAGGGACCACACTACAGTGCAGAACATGGCAAAGCAACGAAGCAGTCAAGCAACTTCTTTTCCAGAGAAAGAATTCACTGAACAGCCACTTCGCTGTTTTGCCTGTTCGCTTTTTATGTGTCAATGAAAACGCATTCGACAAAATGCATTTTCGGCGTTCTAATAGGAACCCAATCAAACCTTATGTTAAGTGTTAATTGCAAGCATGTATGCTGTTTTTTCCTTTGTTTTCACTTAAAATGACCAGAATTTTTGAGCCTAAGCATTACATTTACCACTGATTTATTTACATCTCTCATTACACCTGTGGTACATTTTATGTAGGTAAAGCTCTGAAGTTGTTCAAATTGAGAATTTCTATGCATCTAAGAAACATTTGTTTCTGCAGAAACACCATTGCCTATATAAACATAACCCAATCTCTCCCCCATCTGTTAACTGGCTCAAAAGCTACCTCTCCAATAGAGAACCTGCAGAACTCCATTTCCCAGTATTTGCACAACCCTACAAGAGTACCTCAAGGCTCTATTTTATGCCCTCTTTTGTTTAACATTTTCATTCATAACCTCTACCAAGCCATTTAACATGGCTCCTTAGTCCAGGACATAGACAACTCTACCATAGTTTGTTCTGCTCTAAGCTCTGATACTCTACAGAAATCTACCCAGGCCGCATTTTTCACAGTTGAAAAATGGCTTCATAAAAACCACCTGTCTTTAAATCCAAAAAAGTC
The DNA here is from genome assembly GCF_019279795.1 of Protopterus annectens. Taxonomy (NCBI): domain Eukaryota; kingdom Metazoa; phylum Chordata; order Ceratodontiformes; family Protopteridae; genus Protopterus; species Protopterus annectens. Next base: position 281,766,251 of record NC_056725.1, read on the forward strand.
CAAACTTATGATATTCACTCCCAAGAGAAACACCCCTATTAACAAAGACAACTTTGAGATCTTCTCATTAAACTCCACTAAAATCTAGTTAGTAACCCATACTAAATTGCTGGGGTAATAACTGATGAAAACCTTAAATTTGATTTTCACATTCAAAAAAATTTAAGCAAGACTCACAAAAAATTTGGGTTACTCTCCACCTGCATAATTAATTCCTCTTCATCCCATATAAACAAACTTTAGCCTCATCTTACCTCCAATCCTCACTAACCTACAGTGCTCTTTTACTACTCAATCTACAGTCTTCTCTGATAACAAAACTAGAATTCTGCTATAACAAAATTGCCAAATTTGCCACTAATAACCATCACTCTACACACCACTGTGTTGCCCTAAAACTACAATGGCTGTAACTCCCCTACTACCTACTCCTCCTACAGCTGACACCTTTGCATAAACTGATATACAAGCCTCAGGACTTCCCACGCTCAGCTCCTTTTTTAGACACTATAAACCTGCTAAGTCCCTACAGTCTGAACACTAATATCTTCTCCATGTCCATAAACCCAAGCTACCTGCTGGTTAGTTATTATACTCCTGGAAAATTGCCAAAATATGGAATAACCTTCCACCTTCTATTATCTGCAACAATGCCCTTCCACATTTAAAAGGGAACTATACAACTATTTCTATGCAAATGGACATGTAACTGTTCAATTACTCACTCTACCACTACTTAATAAATCTCATTAAACCATTGTATAACTTACTCTAGCCTGTGCTAAAATCACTCTCTGTACTTCCCACAAAGTTTCTATTTTCACTCATTCTTTTGCCTCTTCTTAAGTTCCTCCACTGCTCCATCTACCCCCTTCCATCTCTTTAAGTGTTCTTCTTCCTCTCTTCTCTCTAGCTACTGGCACTGATCTATATTTCCCTCCTCCTCCCATTTTCTCTCTTCCTCACTGTTCCTTACTCTTTTTTATTCCTCCCTTGTCTTTGCATTCTTAAAAGTTACATCTCTATTCTTTTCTCAACTTGTCTTCTCCAAATAATTTAATTAGTGGCTCCATTCTAATGCTAATGACAATTGCTTTTCTTATACTACCCTAATAGTATCCTGCACGGTGTATATCATACCATGTATACTGTTTAAATACTCTGTCACTAGTTGTGCTGCCTATTTGAGATATATCTGTTAAATTAAATTGCCTATCAAACGTTTGTATAATTTTTTTGTTTAATGTAACTTCTAGGAATTTTTTTTTAAACTTTACATAATTTGCCTTCTAGCACTTTGACTACATTCCATTTTAATAACATTCCATGAAACTTTTGTATAACCTTTGCATATGAAACATCTAGGAAGCTTATTGTATTATGAAATTGCTCTGTAACTTTTGTTTTGTCTTTATGAAATCCCTTAGTAATTTTTCAAACATTATATAATTTTCTCTTTTCTGTAACCTTATGTGTTCTCATGTAACTCACTTGTTGCAATGGAGCATTTCTCCCAGGGCCTCCATCGAAAACGGGCTTTCCTAGCACAGTGGACTTTCCCAGTAAACAAATGCCAATAACTAAATAAATAAATACAATAAATAAAACACAGCCTAATATAGGTGTGTTCATTTGTACTGTAAATGTTTCTGGTTCTTGTCTTAAGTATAAAACAAATGAATTAAAAAAAAACTTATGGACAATAAAGAATGCTAGCTCAAGTCACAATGACCATATTGTTGCTAGGCAGAATGACCTGTTTTTTTTTTTTGCAAATAAGGAAGAAGCAAAATAGATTTTTTTTTCACAGCCAAATACCAGTATATCATTCATCATTTGGATTTCAATTATGTTACCATTAGTAACAAATTATAAATTTTGTGAAAACTCATTTATTCATCCATTTCCCTTGTTATTGTGTTTTTCATCAGTTTTATATGTATATTTGTATCTATCTGTGTGCGTGTGTGTGTGTGTGTGTGTGTGTGTGTGTGTGTGTGTGTGTGTGTGTGTGTGTGTGTGTGTGTGTATGTGTGTGTGTGTGTGTGTGTGTGTGTGTAAACAGTTTTGATTCACATGGGTCTGATTCATTAGATTTTTCAAGTGAATAACAGTAATATGTCTCATTACAGAAAGGAATACAGTACTACTCATATATAAGATGGACACTATCCATTGTGCAGTTTCTGATTAAATGAATGCAGCTGTATGCAATGTCTAGAGGGCTTTAGGTTTTAGCTCACAAATGAATTGTTTTGCACTGTACCTTGATATGGCTTAACACAATGATTCATGAAAAAAGTTGCTCATTCAGTTAAGCTAAAATTTGTTAGCGTTTTGCTTGCATGGCAAGGTGTAATCACACACAATATATGCTGCAAATATGTTCAAAAAGAGGTTGGTGCAGCAAGCAAAAAATTCTCCTAGGTTTGCACTAGAATCAGAAGTTATGAACATTCATATTACCATGCACAGGCTTTCTCATGTACTTATTTGTATTACTTGTAATTGTTCTAAGCCATTTCATGGATAGAATGTCTTGGACAGCCACTTTTTTTAATGCTAGTTGAATACGTCATCAGCTCAATTGCGTATATATATATATATATATATATATATATATATATATAGCAGTACACCCAAGTGATTTTTTTTCAGAGAGGATTTCAACATAATATAAATGACAGACCTTTGGGCATCTGTATGATTGCATAAATTTGTTACACATATGCATTATTGTATAACTGTGTAGCAATCACTACTCTAGCCTGTCTGCATAGAAACAACTGGGGCTCAATGTACTGAACAGTTAATATATAGTTAAAGTATAATGATTCATTATAATAAAAGCATATTGCTTTTTTATAAATATTTGCTTGATATGTCACAATGGAAATATTTATTCTAATGGTGATGAAATATTTGGCAGTGTGTAGTCTTGTGGATAGGCTGTGGCTGGTGGTTGCTATGGCATCCATATGTTTATTAATGAGATATAATTATTAGAATTTTGCTGCAGCATGTCAGGGAATAATTGCCTTGAACAGATAATTATGATGTTTATTTAATGTTAGAATGTTTCCTCACATGCATTCATGTACAATCCCTTCTGTAGAAACAATGTTCATTTTTGTAAAAAAATAAGGTAATCATTTCTAGTTAAGATATTTAACAAAATGCTTTACCATGGAAAACTTCACTTTTGTGTATTAGGCATCATGGCCTTCTGATGTACAGTACTGGGATACATTGGTTATGTTTTATCACACAAATGAGGCACAGTTATATTACTGTAGTAATTGAAAATTAACTTTATGTGTTTTGGTATAATCAGTTTTAAATATACTGCAGTGCTTTTCAGCTTTTTTGCAGTGCATCACTTATTTAATAACATACAAACTATTGTGTTACAAAATGTTGTTATATATTTTATGACTTGTTTAGCCATTCAGTTATAAACATTTCTAAAACTAATAATCATGATTTTACAAATCAGACTTCTAAATTGGAGTTTTAATGAAAAAGGAACAATTAAAAGTAAGTGTACTGGGACTCTATGATGTGTAGATATTTGAAAATTCCGAAATAAGCATTATTGTTTTGTAATAGAGTTCACAAATATGAGGAGAGATTCGTTAAGTGTTATTGCCTTCTAGAAAAGGATACTTTATCTGTGTGGTATGTGTGTATATATATATATATATATATATATATATATATATATATATATATATATATATATATATATAATTTGTATATATATTAGATTTATTCTTATATATATTCTCACTGAGCTATTTAGTCAACTGCAGTTTTTTTTGTCAATATGACCAATGAAGTAAAGATTTGTTTGTGTGTCAGTTTCACAGCAGATTGCTATATTATTGTTCCTTTCACAGGTGTGTGTGTGTGTGTGTGTGTGTGTGTGTGTGTGTGTGTGTGTGTGTGTGTGTGTGTGTGAAGATGCAAACTTGCCATTCCAAAAGGTAATAAAAAATGACTAACATATTTACCAAACCTTAGGGTTGACTTAAGCATTTAGAGAAAACAAGACACTGGAGATCAGATCTCTCCAGTATGAGGCCTGACCATTTCTCAACAGTGTCACTAGCCAAATTTGAAGTACTTTTATGCATAAAGATTCATTAGATAACTTGCTGTTGTTATTGGAGTTTCAGCACCATTCTCCTTTGGTTTGACAACTCATTGGGTTGCTAGCCAAAGTGCTTTTATTCTGTGATAGCAGACACCTCCCCCCAGCCCATTCACAAAGTCAGATAGATTGGATTAAAGTAGAGAAAATGCTAAACAAATGCTGACTAGACAGAGTTCTCACAAACTGGCTTTGGTAAAGCTGCACTTACCATTTGGAAAAGGGCAGTATGCAGTGAATTACTTAAATTTGAAGTTTCCCTGGCTATTTTATATTATCTTTAGTAAAATAATGCTTTTATTCTGTGATGCAAAGAAAGTGTATGTGCCATTATTTTTGGTACAATCACACTAATTTAAAAAGAAAAATTGCAGGGGTTAGCGTTGTCGCCTCACAGCAAGAGGTTCTCCTGTTTGATTCTCGGCTGGAGCACTTTCTGTGTGGAGTCTGCATGTCTTCACCAAGGACAAGTAACGTTTAAAGACATGCAGGTAGGTGTGTGCATGAATGGATGTGCCTTTTTTGAAGGTTGGGCATCAGGCTGGCAACTTGGCTCCGTAAAAATCCACTGCCAATCATTAGCGGACTGGAGTTCCACTGTGGTGACCTATACTGACTACTTTGTCAAAGCACTGAAACAAAACAAGATTTCAATTGTATTAACAACAGTAGCTAATTTAAAAGCATACTTAGTCAGAAAAAGTATTTCTGCAGTACTACATGAAAAGTTAGAATGGCACTTCTAGACACAAACCTCTACAAGCTAACATACCTCATGATGTGCATAGGTTTACAGTAATAGCAAACAAAATGAAGCAGTGAGCAATTAATACATAAGGTGTATCTTAGATAATAAAGTGAAATATTATAGATGTTATTGCAAAAATCAAAAGAAGAGCTACAAAGAAATTTTTCAAAAAGGAAAGGTCAGGTGAAATTAAATACATGGCATTGATATCACTTTACAAGACAATCCTCTGTAGAAAATCATTAGAAATTCCAGGAGCACAAGTAACAGCATTTATCCATGAGAGGACAATGGTCAACTATGTGAAAAAACGTCATAAAAAACAGAAATAGAGTGGTTCTGAACTCTGGTGTGTTTCACTGAGACTAAAATATTTCGAACTTCAGTCAGATAAAAAAAATGGGGGAACCTCAGTCTAATAACTGAAACAACAAAGTGTGTAATCTCCTTTTCTGATATGTGTGTGTGTGTGTGTGTGTGTGTGTGTGTGTGTGTGTGTGTGTGTGTGTGTGTGTGTATTTTATATATATATATATATATATATATATATATATATATATATATATATACATATATATATATATATATATATATATATATATATATATAGAGAGAGAGAGAGAGAGAGAGAGATGTTCTAACTTTATGGTCACAGAACCATGGATAAAAAAGAAAAAAATCAGAAAAAGAAGCTTTATTTGTGTGCACGTGTGTGTGTGTGTGTGTGCATATATGAATAATATTTTTGCAGATGAATCTGTTGAATAGTTAGTTTTTCATTAGAGTGCACTGCTGTGAATTTGGATAAAGAAAGTCTTATTCAAATGCTGCCGGTTTTGAAATGAAGACTGAGTGCTTGTGGTGATGGTAAGTGTGGTATCGTGTTTTAATGCCAAAACATTTAAATATACCAAAGTTCCTGCATTGAGGTGGGAGTGTGCGTTATAGTGCCTGAGGGGCAGAGTTAGAACAAGGGCTAAGGAAGATTTCAGATTTAATGTGCAAGAATTCTGCAGTTAAGTGTATTAAGTGTTTGTTTCGTAGTAGTATATGGAAATGGATCTTTCATAAAGTGCGATATAGGGACTGATAGGGACAGGGTTAGGGTTAGAATTATAACAGTTTAGTAAAGTGGTGTGCAGTTGTTGATCTTTCTCGTCTCTTTGTAAAACAAAACAATAGAAGCAGAACATGGGACTGATATATGGGTTGTCTATATGTTGTGAAAAAATAAAGCACTTGTAATGGAAAATATAAGGTTCCCTAGTACAGAGTGCATGACAGAAATTATGCTGAAAAACTGTTCATAGAAAGCTAATAATCAGAATCACTACTGTTCAAACATCAGAATTTCCAGTTGCCTTTTAGACAAGTCTGCATTATTTTCTTTGTGGTAGTCAACAATACCAATTGCTTAGGCAGTCACTGGCAAAGTGTAACATCATAATGGCCACAAACCAGTTTCAGTGTAGAACAGACCATGGATCACATAAGCACACACCAAAGGCACTTCCTGCAAACAAGCTTGAAACATGCTTTCCAGATGTATGTGTAACCTATCTGACACATGCTCATTATATGTAGGTGTAATCTACCTGACACATGCTGACCAGATATAAATGTAATGTACCTGACACATGCTGACCAGATGTAGATGTAATCTACCTGACACATGCTGATTATATTTAGGTGTAATCTACCTGACACATGCCGACCAGATGCAGATGTAATCTACCTGACACATGCTGACCAGATGTAGATGTAATCTACCTGACATATGCTGACCAGATGTAGGTGTAATCTATCTGACACATGCTGACCAGATGTACGTGTAATCTACCTGACATATGCTGACCAGATGTAGTTGTAATCTACCTGACACATGCTGACCAGATGTAGGTGTAATCTGTCTGACTCATGCTAATCATATGTAGATGTAATCTGTCTGACACATTTTGACCAGATGTAGGTGTAATCTGACTGAACCATGCTGACCAGATGTAGGTGTAATTTACCTGACTCATTCTGACCAGATGTAGGTGTAATCTACCTGACCCATGCTGACCAGATGTAGGCGTAATCTGTCTGACACATGCTGAAATTATGTAAGTATAATCTGTCTGACACATGGTGACTGGATGTAGGTATAATCTGTCTGACAGTGTAACACTAGCAATTCTTATATTCAGTGAGAAATATTTTACCTTCAGCATCCTAAACTAGAATCAGCCTAGGAGAACTGAGAAGACAGAGGGACTACTATCAGATATATACAGTAAAATGCTATTCATCATCTAAATAATAGTTTCTCCTGTTTGGTAGTCATGGAGCAGGAAGATCTACAGGTGAAGGTGTCCTTGTTCTATTACAAAACTAATTACAGTGTAGATGTACAACTCTATCTCCCATTAATTTGCAGTTTGAACGAGTGTATTGGATAAACGCAGTATTGATAATCATTGACAAAGTAATGTAGTTACCCATTGCATCCCTTTCTCAATAGCAGCTGAGACAATGGAAGGAACTTTACTCTAGATCTGGTGTAATATTAAAACATTATTGTTATCTTAAAGCTTAGTTTCGTTTTTGAAAATCTCTTCCAAGTTACTGCTGTCACAGACCCTATCTATTTAACCCATGATGGGCAGCTCCACTGTCTTTGAGACAGAATGATAAATTAAGGCATTGTGGAGGGAGGTGCTTCAAACATGTAGGTGAATGAGGAGTTTTAGAAAATATATTTTAATGTCTTGACTCTTTTAATCTGGTAGAAAAGTGTACAGACAAAATATGTGTGCCTCAAAGAATGCTGTATTTTGAGAAATTCTTCCTGAAATGTTATGTTACTAGTCATGTAGTCTTGAGAAATCATAGTGTCTACATTTTAGACACAATGTATCTCCTTAGCTTAACCCTGAAATCAAGCATCTAATGAAGTGTAGGAGCAAAGCCTGCTGTGGAGTCAAAGCTCCAGACCTCGAAAAGTATGTCACTTTCTTTGCAATTCAGCTAGAGCCACACCCATTAAAAAGAGACCAAAATGACTCAAGAAATTCCAGTAAATTTTGGGGGAAATTCCCATACCCACAACTGTTGCCCTTTTAAAAGATGATGAGTATATCTCCTGTTACTTCTATGTAGCAAGCATCTATGCAACCATTTTATACCCTTATGGAGATTAGTAACCTGGTGCCTGCAGGATTACAAGATTACAAAGCACCAGTGCCTCCTGCTATGGATGCTCTACTCCAATTAACTTCTTACTGTCTTTTATAAATGTACAGCATGACAGCAAACTCTTGAGGCAGATAGAATCCTGTAATCACTGCATCCTTGACAAGCTTTATCCCAATTTCCTGAAGACCTTCTATTTCTGTATCATCACCACCACCTCTCACATTTAATTTATCTCTGTCCATATGTATTTTTCTAGATATCTGGAAAACCTCACTTATTATTCCATTCCCCAAGTCAATGAGCAATTGTAGTTTATAGAACCACAGCCTTGTTATTCTACCTCTGAAAACTAATTCATTAGAAAAACATGCTGCATCAAAAACCTTACTTCACCTTAATTTACATAATTTCTTTGACCATTCTCTGCATGGTTTCAAACATTGCCAGAGTATTTTTCATGTAATCCAACCACAGTACAATATTGTTTACAATGTTGTGGAATAAAAGCTCTTACATGAGGCCATATTTAGAGGCCTCAGTTAGGCTGTGAATTCTATCTTCCACCAACTACTACTGGCTCAGCTCACTTGTCATAGTGCAGGTTCCTCGGGTAGAAAGTGGATAGCTATTTAACTAGATAACATGATTAATAAAGTGTATATAAATAACACCATACCAATCACATTTAGGCCACTGAGATACATTATACATGGATCTTTTATTTCAAATTACTGTTGGGTGCCATTTACGGAAATCAGAGTCTTGCAACTAAAAGCTAGAAATATAACCTGTGAAGCTGAAGATAAGGGCTTAACCAGGTCTGATCTTTCATCAGATGCATTAATAATTTTGACAGACTTTCCAGATGGATTCAGGGAAAACATATAACAATGAATATAAACATCCAGAAGGCAACATTATTCAAGACACTAGCTAGATCTTCAGTGGTAGAATCTATTTAGACTCTCACATTCTCTGCTGTCATCATCTAGAAGCTGTACAGATCATTAACTATTAAAATGTTGTCTGGGATATTTAACTCTGTTTTACCAGTATATTGATCTTTCTGGGAATTAACACTATGCAAAAGGACTATTACAGTGTGATCTCATTCCTTACTAAAGAAAAATGATTGCCCATAAAATGTCCATTCTAGAATTTGTACAGGTATAATTTCTCCAAATGCATATTTTTTTTACATACCTAGATGGAAATGTACCCCATTCCTAAGTCAAGACATAATTAATGCTGATGGAGACGGTGCTGAATCAAGCTTTGGGATGTTACCCAAAAGTGCTGCTCTCATCACCTGCTATGTGTCCAGAATTGCCTCCTTCTACAGTTCATATTGCCTTGCCCATATTGATAGCATATTAAAGTACAACTGTAAATGCTTTTCGTTAGTCTTGGAACTGTCTGTATATCTTTCTTCCACTATGCTTTCATTTTGTCTTGTAAATCTTGATATTTTATGGCATTGTGTCACTTGGAATGTAAGATATTGTAATTGCTGGGGTTAACAATGTCACTGATTAATACTACATTTGCTTTTTTTTCTTGGACTTCTATATCTGGTTTTATCACATCTGTTGTTTGAACTGTTGGTATTGGGTGATGATCTGGACTTCACTGTTTTTGAAAATGCTTTGCAGTTCTTCTGTCCAATACTTCTCAGTAACTGCTATATTATAGAATTTGCATAATCCCCAATGCAACAGTCTTGGAGCATTATTTGCCTTCCAGTATACAGACCCTCAGCCAGGACTGCATCTAACCCAGCAATTAGATGTGCAGCTACTTCCAATTCAGTTTCACACAACCTGCATTTATCTGTTTACCACTGTCTTTGTATGTACTTTTTAAACCAAGATATATGTAGCCTACTATATTGTGCTGGCTTTCTTTAGACATTCCTTCATCAAATCTTGATGTATACAAGTTTGTTCTAGAAGTTCTCTGTATTTGCCAATATATTTCTGGGCTTTAGTCATTTATTTTCCTTTTCATCTTGTCCTTTTTTTCATATTCTTTTTTTTGTTTTTGATATTTTCAGTTATATAATTCTTAACTACTTCTGGTCTGATTTCTTTTTCCACTCTGTTTCAAAATGCTTCTGCTAACCTAAGCAAAGATATCATCCTAGACTTAATTTTTTCATGATTTAGAACTTTCACTGTGTTTGTATCTGATGAGGTCAGCAAATAAGTATTCGATCCCATGTTTGCAAACGAAAGGGAGGCCCACAAATCCTTCATAGGTAAGGTATATAATGTTTGTATGCACTGTTTTTTTACATGTCATTTGATAAGCATGAAACATGTGTCCTTTTTTCTAACTGATTCAATACTGTTTAGTGCCAGGCAATCACACCAAAGCTGTACATTAGAACAGGGGAAGCAAATTGTTTTATAACCTTAAATGTAATCCTTGGCGAAAGACAGTCCTCGGTATTAGTTTTTGGCTTTTGAAGTATTCCATACTGAGCTTTCTTCTCATTGATCAAATTTTATTGCTGACCCTTCATGTATACCCAAATGTTTATAGAATCACTCCTGCTCAAGCTCCTGTATATTACAGTCCTAAACCCAGGCTAATGTTCTCAAGGTGGTACAGATTTCATTTAATAAATGCTGCTTTTGCACATTTAACAAGACTAAGAGTCATTCTTCTATCACCTGAGAAAGTTTCAGCCATTTGTAGTCCTGCTTTCAGATAACTGTCTGATGAACTATACAGTTTAAAATCATCCACAAAAACTAGATGAGATGTTTTGAAATGACGTTGGTTTATGGGACTTAAGTAGTTACCTTAGCCTAATCTACTAAGTAAACAGCTTAATGGTTTGGGGGCAAGAAAAAAAAAAAGCAGTGGTCACAAAGTATCACCCTGGAATAACTCCCTCTGAATTGTTATCCCTGGGATAATATTTTTCCCTTTGTCATGGCTTAGCTGCAAAGTGTTTTGCTATTTCAGAATCACTGCAGCATAAAATTTATTGTTTTAGAGTGCATCTTTTACATCTGTAATGCATTCTGTTATCTGTGAAAGTGGGATGCTGTCAAATGCTTTTTTGTAATCACTCTTAGATTCTTCTCCTTTTTATAGCTCACCATTCTGGTTCTGTTTAACAATAGCATATCGTTTGCTCCTTATGACTGTCTTGTATTACCGTTTTGCTCTATTGCCATGACTGAAATGTTTTCTAGATGGCTAAAACTCTGGCTGCATTGATTCCAATATAGACTTTGTATTCCAAAGCAATTTAATGTAATTTATACAATTTATATTTTAAAATATGATTCCCCCTCTGTTCCTGCAGACTACCATCAACAAATAAGACTTAAAAACATCATTAAATAAAGTCTGCAAAATCCTGCCCAGACTCATGGATGAAAATATCAGTACAGTGTCATAGCAGAACCTAATTACTTACCCATCTCTTATAGGACAACCTACACTCTCACAGCATCCATTTACATAATTCTCAGCTATTGCCACTGACCCATCCCAAAATCCTACTTTTACAAACATTTCTCCTAGAGATCTTCAGTCACAAAAATAGAACCTTAATACACTTAAAACACTGAATTATTCCCTTTACCAATAATAATTTACGTTCCTCATATTGATCACTGCTGCAGTAGCCTTAGCTATATGGGTTATATCCTGCCGAGGATATAAAAGTCGGACAGCTTTCAAAGCTTCAGAGCACCAAAACTGTTAAGTAGTTCGAACTGAACTGACTAAAAGCTTGGACGTGAAGTCATTCAGTGCTTCCCTGCTGCCTTTAAGTTACACCTCTCTGAGGCTTGCAAGAACTGACAGTCAGTTTGTGCTTTCCTTAGGTGAGCAGATAAGTTCCCTTGGGGGAAATACACTTCCATTTTCTTATTTTTAGTGATGTTTTATTACCTTCATTTTCAAGAAACTTATTTTAAAGCTAGGAGTACTGTATTTTAATATATTGTCTAGAGACTTTAACATAATTTTAAATGGTGCACTAGTTTCCATCAGATTAAAATTATGTTAAAATAAATGCTATTTCTCTACAGAAAATATTTTCTGTGGAGAAATTGCATTTATTTTTCTTTTGGGGGGCTGTCATAGTGTTTGAAAGTGTTCATTACTTTGTTTTTTTTCTGTCAAAAAAAGTAACTTTTGTGGACTGGTAGTTTTAATGGTATTTGTTTCAGCTTCACAATGGAAGAGACTGTCAGTTCCACAGTCGGTCCTTCTCCCAGCTACAAAAACAAAAAGTTAAGCATACAGCCTTTGCCTCACAGCAGGCTAGCAATTTGCCTCAGCTGCAGGTGTATGACTTTGCTGTGGCCATTTGCTGTACCTCATACCACTCATATTTTACCCTGGATCCCTCTGGTGTAGCACCTACAGCCACTATGGACAGAAGTTAGCCACTTCCTCTGTAGCTGTTTGGGTCCCCTCAGTGGGCAAGGGAAAGCTACTCTTGTTGGTCCTAGGAAAGGGAACAAGGAAGGTTTTCCTATTGTGCCAGAATGCTTTACCAATCTCTGGAGAAGTAGCAGTTGCCATTAATAATACTGTTGGCCCCTTTTTCCTGAGAAAAAGAAACCAAAAAAACAAGCAAACACGCATCTACTCCTCCTCAAATTTCTGTGGCTAGGAGTAATTTACTAGGACTGGTTCAGGGTTTGATTCAGGCTATTGTGTCTTCTGTAGAATAGTTTCTAGTAAAAGAAAGAGGGACGCCTCCTTTCCTGAAGTGCTTCAAGATTATGAATCTGAAGAGGAAGATGCAGGGACACATTCAGAATTTTGTCCTAGATATCTGATTCAGACTCAGAGGAAACCTCATTGTAGGGATTTCTCTTTCTCTGAGACTATTGCTAGAATGTTCCACTGTTTGCAGTGGGTAAACACGGAGGTTTCTCAGGCACTCAGAAAATATAATGACTGGTTACCGAAGGACTTTCAAGAACCTACACCCATTCTTCCTGTCCTGTTTGCTTTAGAGGATGTGTGGAGTACTGCCTGAAATTTTGCTTATAGTCAGACAACTGCCTTTAAAAAGGTAGATAAGATGTATAAAGTCCCCCAGTCTTTTAATTTTTTGTGCAGTATTCCCAAACCTGACCCAGCTTGAACTTTAAATTTCATAATTTTAAATTTGGCAGGCTCATATGTTAAAGTTTATTCTTACATATTGTGAAAGTATAAGGAATGTTTTATATACAGTTTCTTCTATTGCACCAGTCACTACTGATTCTTTGCAGTGTGTGTGTATGACTCTAAAGTCCTACCAGGGGTATAGCCACTGGTACTGTTTTAGAGAGGTTTGCTTGGCTGCATTCTTAGAATCACCAAGATGATGTAAAAAATGAGATTTTTATTTCTCCCTTGATATAGATTTAGTGTTTGGTGCCTCTGCTGCAGAGTGATCAAAATGTATGATGAAAGGGGCACGCTGATCTAGGGAATTACTATGATGTTTCAGCCTCCTTTTCCAAATTTTCCAGGGTTCTTTCTTTCTTCTCATTGAATTTCATCAAAAAACAGAATAAACCATCTCAAGAAAATTCAGATAAACAGTTGTTTAAGAAGAAGTGGCAAGGAGGTTTCAAAAAGAATTTTCAAACCTACCAAAACCAAGAGCACTTCAAGAACAAGAAGTATGAATGACTATTCAAGAGGCCTTTTGACCCATCTCATTATCATCACAGACAGGTTTGAGCAAAGAGATCCAGAACTGGTCTTTAAGCATTTTCTTTCCTTGGGGAATAGAAACAGCTTTGAATAAAACCATTTCCCCACCTGTGAAGGAAGAACTGGTCCTTTCATTCCTTGGGACAGCATGTGATGAACATTATACATACTATGGGTCTATATCATATACTCGAATTGTGAAAACACCGAATACCACAACATAGAACTCCAAACCTTGAAACATAATTCTCCGAAAACTGACAACATTGAAAAACAGAACTCCGAATAGCAACGGTCGGCCAGCTTCACACCCGTACAACAATGTAACAACACACAAACACTTCACACTATTACTAATGTGGGGGGCTGTGCCCCCCACACACCCCCCTACTTAAATATACCAACTCCGAGATCGCACCACAGTGGAGACAAACATCAGGGTACTGAAGGGCCAACTATGACCATTCATAGTTCCAATCTTCGCAGTTTTACGTTTTCGAACTTCTTACACTTCGGTGTATTCAGTTAGATGTTTTGGTATTCGACATTCACAGCATTTGACTTTATGATATAAACCCCATACTGTACACGTCCCATCTGCCTTTTTACTGTCAGCTGGCTAACCATCAAGAAAATTGCAGGCAATAGTCCACACATCCACTGTCTTTCTCTCTTCTAGAAAGTCTAAAGCTCCATTTTTGTCTCAGATTGTTTCAGACCAATGCATTCTGAAACTCATTCATCAGGGTTACAGATAGGCAGTGGGAGGAAATTCCTCATTTCTAGGTGGTTATTCCTGATTCTGCAGATCAGACTCTTTTGTTTCCACCACAAGATCATTGTGGTGACTCCCTTTTGGCCCAGGTAACAATGGTTTTCCATTCTTTTGGAAGTGGCCATGGCCATAGGCAATTACCGCAAGCTTCCTCATGGAAAATATCTACTCACAGAAAAACAGGGGTGTTTGATAAGCCCCAATATCAATCTTCTTCAGTTTTCTGCCTGGATAATAGAGTTTTAATTCTGTTTAGGCATCTGTTTTCTGAGAATGTGTAGCAGGTACTAATGGAGGCAAGAAAGCCTGCTACTAAAATATTATATATTATCAAATAGAAATGTTTTTCTAGTTGGTGACAAAAGCATAACTGGCACCTATTCAGAGCTAGTTGTTTCTGGTTTTACAATATTTGGGTGAGCTACTGTCCTATGGACTTTCTTACTCCTCTATCAACGTTCATTTATTGTCCATCTCAGCATGTCTGCCCATGGATCCTCCTATTTCAAGACTGCCTCATGTCAACATTTTCTTGAATGGGGTTTTAAAAAAAGAAGCCTCTAAGTATACTGGTGGCTCATCCTTGGGATCTTAATTTTGGGTTAGAGAAACTAACAATGTTATGTGATCCTATCTTGCCTACATTCTGAATGATGGGTTCGGAGCCGATCCCTCGGCTCCGACTCGGCACGCTTATGCCAAAGAGCGAAGTCTCTTATTGGCTGAGCTTACTATATCCCAGGATGCACCACCATCAGTCCCCCAGATCTCGTTTGCCGCTTAACTGCAAGGACGTGGTCTCGAGCTGGCTGGGCTGAGTAGCTTTTATTAACTACTTTTTCTGTCAGTTTTTGTGCTTGTATTTCACAAAAGCCGTTTTAACGGCTATTGCTGCCTATTGCTGCCTGTTGTGTATGATTGAGTAGTGGAATTTCTTGTGTGTGATTGGGTAGAGTTTGTTTCGGACCCCCTTTCAATTCAGGGCCTTTTCGGTCAAACTGTATAACTGAACTTTTTAGTGTTTTAAAGTTCCCGGTTATTACACCTAAGGTTGTGTTTTACACTGTTTCTGTAAGCCTTCGGTTTTTTGTCATAAGCGATTCTACAGTTGTTAAATTTCCTGTCAGAAATTGTTTAACATCATGTCTCAAGCCCCTAGGCCTTTGGGCTTTAAAAAATGTACTAAATGTGCTTTTAAGATGTCTGTTACTGATGACCATCTACTTTGTGTTTATTGTTTAGGGGCAAAGCACTTGCAGGAGTCATGCAGTGTATGTCACGCTTTTTCCTCTAGGGTCCTCCAGGAGAGGAAAAATAAATTAATTCTTAAAGGGTTGATTAAACCCTCTTTTGAAGAAGCCTTGTCTTCCTCCGACTCCTGCCAAAGAAAAGGGCTTGGCTCCGACCAGTCCGTCGGATCCGACTGCCAAGAGACCTAAGCAGGCCTCTCCTTCGGCTCCAAAGACTTGGAGCCGAGGTCGAACGGTCTGCCTCGATGCCTCCAGTATCGACTCCTCGGCTTCGGAGTCGATGGCTGGGGCATCGAGGCGGGTCACCTTCGCCGGCTCCACTGCTCTCGGAGCCGACAAGGGTCGCCTGCCAGACACTTCCTCCTCGGCGAAGTCTACCTCGGCACCGATGGAATCTGGTGTGTGTTTCCTCGGCGCCGATTCTCATCGAGTCGCCTCGAGCCGGTCCCCTAGTCCCTTGGGGACGAGGGAGTGGTCTTCTCGGACCCGATCTAGTTCCTCTCGGTCTTCGCGAATGTCGGATTCTGATATAGACAGGGTGCTCCAAAGACTTTTCCAGTCCCCAGTCTTCCAAAAATTTGTTTCGGCTCCGACCCAGTTGGCTTCGGAGCCGATGGCCATGACCCACCCCATTGCTATTCCTCCTCCGACTGCTTCGGCTCCGTCGGAGCAGGTGCTCTTGGAGCCGGTGGAGATCTCAGGGTCGGCTCCGACCCTTACTCCAACCCGGCTTTGCGGTGCGAGTATGGTACGCGGACTTCTTCGGCTGGACCCGAGGGTGATGTTTCGGGACCGATGCTTTGTCCCGAGCCTCCCTCTCGGTGCTTCGGCTGCGGGACTTCCGTCTACTATCATGGCCCCGGAGACTGGACGCTCCCAGGATTCTGGAGGTCCGGCTTTCAGAGCCATGAGGAGTGCCTTGGCCAAATCCTCTTCGCCCATCTCTCCGGTTTTACCAGCACCTTCCCTGGGCGTGGAGACTGGGTCTTTGGCAGTTCCCCTGTCCGTAGCCAGCGGAGCCCCGAGGCCTGAGGTTACCCCCAGTGGGGTTCCCTTCCTGAGGGTTCTTCGAGTCATCTCCAGAGGAACCCCAAGGAAGAGATCGTGCAAGAGGAAGCACGTGGACTCCCCGAGTCTATCACATCGGACACGGATATGGATGATGCAGAGGGTCCCTAAGTCGCCCTCGGATGATGTCTCCTTTGCGGACATCTTAGAGATCCTCAAACAACGAGGCGGCTGGATGTCCAAACCCCTCTGCGGACGAATCAGTGCTCCTCAAGGCCTTTGGGGCTCAGCCCTCCGCCTCCTGGGTATCTCCGCCCGACGAGCTTCTGGATTTAGTTTGTCGAGGGCGGGAACACCCGGATACTGTGGAACCAGTCCCTTCTCGTCCAAACAAATTCTTATCTGCTCCCCGAGAAGGAGTTCCTTACTAAAGGCGTGGCTGTAGATGTCATGGTGGTGGCATCTGCTACACAGCAGGACGTGGCACAGGCTTCAACGTCCATCCATCCTCCTAATAAGGAGTCTAGGAGTATGGATAGGTACGGAAGCGCACCCTGACTTCAGCGGCCTTTACCTTAAGGTCTCTGAATTATTTGGCACATTTTACCAGGCTTCAGAGGGATCTGGTCAAGGAGTTGTCAGACTCCCTCTCGGTAACCTACCTGAGCAGCTAGCCCAGTCCGTTAGCTCTCAGTTGGCTATCCTTACGCCAATTGCTAACTCGTCCATGAGGCTCATATCCTATGCGGCGAAGGCGGGTAGAGCGGCAGGCACAGGCGTGGCTCACGGAGACAGGCCTGGCTCCGCTTGTGTCAGTTTGCGGAGGCCTTCAAGTCTTCCTTCGCCGACGCTCCCTTGATGGGTCCTCATTGTTTGGACCCAAGGTGAAAGACACCCTTACCCGCTGTGAGCAAGAGGGAAAAACGTTATCTGCCGAGGGGCCCGTTATTCCACTCCTTCGGCCTTACCCCAAGGCCAAAGGAGGGGGAAAATGTGGTTCAAAATCTGCAAGTTTTTCTCCCAACAGCAGGAAGATTCCCGTCCAGAGGCAGAGGGCGGGAAATTTTTCAGGGAGACGCCGTCCCAGAGGCGGCAGAGGGCCCCGCAATTCTGGAGACCATGAGTCCTTTCGTGGCTCTTCAGCCTCCCACACGACATGAGGGATTGCCCGGCTGTGCTGCTCGGAGCCAGTCGGGTGTCGTTGCCAAGCACCTAAAAGCCTGGGAGTCAATCACTCAGGACAGATGGGTGCTTCGGATAATTGCCGGAGGTTACACCATCCCATTCAAATACTCACCCCCTCCGTCCAAGAGAATCCCGGACCCACCACCCAGTCAAAGGGAAATAGCAGCCGCAGAAGCTTCAAAGCTGCTACAAAAGGAGTCATCCAACCGGTCCCCACAGACCAAATCGGATCAGGAAATTACTCCAGGTTCTTTTAGTGCCAAAAAAGACAGGGGACCTGAGACCAATATTGGATCTCAGCAGACTGAACCTATCCGTTACGAAATCCAAATTCCGAATGGTCACGTTGCAATCCATTCTCCCGTTGTTGGAGAAGGATGTTTGGATGTGCTCCATAGACCTCAAGGACGCCTATTATCACATACCGATACATCAGGTGTCCAGAAGGTATCTGCGCTTCAGCCTGGGAGCCAGTCATTACCAATTTTGTGCTCTGCCCTTTGGTCTCACCACAGCCCCAGGGTGTTCACCAAGTGTTTGGCAGTAGTGACGGCTCACCTGAGGAGCCTTGGATTCCAAGTGTTTCCCTATCTCGACGACTGGCTCCTGACTGCCACCACCAGGCATCTACTTATGGACAACCTCAAAGCCACCATCTCCTGGGTGTTTCCCTGGGATTACATTCAATTGGTCAAAGTCTGTCTTGCTGCCCTCTCAGCGCATAAAGTTTATAGGAGCAGAGATAGACTCAAGATTGATGCGTGTCTTTCTTCCTGCCGAAAGGATCCGAACCTTACAGGGCCAAGTTCAAGCTCTGATCTCGAGATCCAAAGCCCCAGCCAGGATGGTCCTACAGGTTCTAGGCTCAATGTCTGCCACGGTACTTTTAGTTCCTCTAGCAAGGTTACACATGAGGATTCTTCAGTGGCTCTTATCAACTCAATGGTCCTTTCAAGATCTTCCTCAATCATCACATCATGATTACGGAAATATGCAAAAGGGACCTGCGCTGGTGGCTTCAGACATCCAACTTGGATCAGGGAAAACCCTTTGTTCTCCCCCCTCCAGTGGTTACCCTGACGACAGATGCCTCCCAGATAGGGTGGGGGCATTGTCTGGGCAGGCTAGTTCAGGGCTCCTGGCGTCCGGACGAAGCTCTTCTCCACATCAACGTGTTGGAGATGAGGGCTGTACTTCTATCCCTACAGGCCTTACACAAGTTCCTTCCTCAGGGCATCATCGCCATCCACACAGACAACATGTCGGTGGTTTGGTATCTGAACAAACAAGGAGGGACCAGATCGTATCCCCTTTGCAGAGAGGCCATGAGAGTGTGGGAATGGGCTGTAGCTACCAACCGATTCTTGGTAGCGACCCACATCCCGCGAAAGTCAAATGTATTGGCGGACAAATTAAGCAGGACAATTCTCTCTCCTCACGAATGGTCTCTAAACCGCACAGTAGCAGCCCAGGTTTTCAAGAGATGGGGGACGCCGTGCTGCGACCTATTTGCGACTCCACAAAACACCAAGTGCCAAAGGTTCTTCTCCTTGATTCCACATCAGGAAGTACCGGCCATGGATGCTCTAGCACAACCCTGGCCAACAGGGTTGCTTTATGCTTTTCCTCCAATTCCACTCCTTCCCAAAGTCATTCAAAAGCTTCTCAGCTAAGGTCTTCAATGATTCTGATTGCCCCATACTGGCCTCGTCAGATATGGTTTCCTTACCTGAAAAAGCATGCAGTGGACGATCCGTGGACCTTAGACCTGATCCCGGATTTGCTAATCCATCAGTCGGGACATTGGCATCAGTCCCTTCAATCTCTGAAATTGACAGCTTGGCTCCTCCACTTCCGACCTTAGTTAGAAGTCACACACTAGACCCGGAAGTTGTTCACATTTTGTCTTCGGCCCACAAACCCACCACTAACAAATTGTACCTCAGTAAGTGGAAGAGGTTTGCTATCTGGGCTCAACTCAAGGGCTTAGACCCTATCACTGCTCCTGTCCCAGAGGTTTTGAAATTCTTAACATCCCTATTTAATCAGGGATCTTCTGTCTCAACTATTAAAGTTCAACTAGCTGCTATCTCTAAATTCCATGAATCCACGGATCCTCCTTTGATGAGCAACAGGCTATGCAAAACATTCATTAAAGGTGCGAGTCTGTTAAGACCACCAGTTTTTCATCCTGCACCTCCGTGGGATCTTGATTTAGTGCTTGGCATTAACATCTCCCCTTTTGAACCGGCTGCTACATGCGAATTAAAATATCTGTCATGGAAAACGGCATTCTTAGTGGCTATTACTTCGGCAAGAAGAGTCTCAGAGCTTCAAGCCCTGTCTATTAAACCACCATATCTGAGTTTCCACAAAGATAGAGTATCTCTTAGGCCTAATCCATCCTTTGTCCCAAAGGTCTGCTCTAGTTTCTGTCTTCAACAATCTCTAGAACTACCAGTTTTCTTTCCAAAATTCTCTAACGAAGCAGAATACACTCTCCATAAATTGGATGTTCACAGGCAATTACGCTTTTATTTAGACAGGACTCAGCAACTTCGTAAGTCAGACCAGTTGTTTGTGTCCTTCTCAGATAATAAATTGGGCCAAACCATCACAAAAGCTACAATCTCAAAATGGATCAGAGATTGCATAACTCAGGCCTATTCTTCTTCAAATAAGCAACTTGCATCATCTATCAAAGCTCATTCTACCAGAGCTATGGCCACTTCTATAGCTTTTCATTCCAAGCTCGCTATTTCGAAATTTGTGCTGCGGCTACTTGGTCCAACCGCACACTTTCATTTCCCACTACAAATTGGATGTGGCATCTAAAGGATGAGCTTCATTTGGTTCCACGGTACTCAGGAGTGTTTTCCAGTGAGCCACCCAGGATTCAGGTGCTAGGGACGCTGTCCCATCATTCAGAATGTAGGCGAGATAGGATCACATAACATCTTTTAGTTATGTACTCACCATAACTTCAGATGTTTGGGATCCATCTCCACATTCCTGATACCCACCCTCCTTCCCCCTGCCTTGCAGATCAGAAGAGATAGAACGGTTTTGAGCTCCACTGTTTTTATCTTATTTCATCTGACGATGTTATATAAGCAGGGTATGCATGTGTGCATGTATGCGGACAAACTAGATCTGGGGGACTGATGGTGGTGCATCCTGGGATATAGTAAGCTCAGCCAATAAGAGACTTCGCTCTTTGGCATAAGCGTGCCGAGTCGGAGCCGAGGGATCGGCTCCGAACCCATCATTCAGAATGTAGGCGAGATGGATCCCAAACATCTGAAGTTATGGTGAGTACATAACTAAAAGTTTGCTCTATTTGAACCAGCTAATCTGGCTGACTTGAGATTCTTAACATGAGAAAACAGTTTCACTGATTGCTCCAACCTCTGTAAGAAGGGCTACAGAGTTGTAAACTCTTGTGGTGAGTCAAACCTACCTCATTTTCCACAAAGACATTTCAAGCTGCTTGACAGTTTGGGTGCATGGAAGATGCATTGAAGCTTTTGAAGCTGGCAGCTGTTATAGCCTTGGCAGGATATAACCCATATACCTAAGGTTACTGCAGCAGTGATCATTTCAACATGTACAGTTATGGTACCATCTTATACAACTCTACTTTTCTCCATCAAACCACACTGCATGGAACAATATTTGTGACAGTAACTTTACTCTTCCTATCATCTTATGATTGATAAACATATAATAAAGGACTGTCTTACTCAGCATCCTAATTAAAATAGCTAGTCTAGGGCTTACCAAATGTGTGTTTGTGTGCAAGAGAGTGTGGGTGTTTGTGTGCATGTGTGTTTCTCTTTTTCTCTTTGATTTTTTTGTAACCTAAATTATCCAATTATAAATTTCTAGAAAACTAAACAGTTGAACTTTGCAGTTTTTTTTTTTCCTTTGTATGTATTTGTAGTTTTTATATACAAGGTTTTCCTCAACTATTGCTATTCTGACATACATTTTCTTTTTTTTCACATTGCTGTTTAAAATATCCTTTTTGATTGTTTAATTGTGTTACTCTAAGTAAGTTTCATTGAAAAAGAAGCTCATATGCTTAAAATAAAACAAGATAAAAATAAAAAGTTTATCAATGTCCTAAGATCTTCACTATGAATGACAGACATGCAAATCAACTCTCTTTCACAGTGACAGCAACCATTTAGGCATAATACATTGACTATGACCTTGTTTTTTGAACCAGACAGTTCCCTTGGCCCTTCTGATATTAACACAAAAGAAGTAAGTACACTACAAAAACTGGTCAAATATATAAAAAAAAACATCCATCAAAGCAGAGAAATGCAATAGAAGGCTGAAAGAGAGAATAAATGAACATATTTCTGAGAGTGGGAGAAATGTGTTAACAAATGCTCTAGCAAAACATATTTTGGAAAATAGTACTGAGCATAGATGTGCTTTTAGAGTGTTACATGTTTATTTAAGTAACAGGGGAGGTGACAAAAATAATAAACTGGAACTTGCTGAGTATAAATGGATTCTTAAGTTAAATGCAGATAAAAATCCAGGTTTGAATGCTGCTGTGAGCATAGAACCCATTTTAAAAGAGAAGCAAATGAAATTGTGAATTTTATTAATTGGTTTTAAGGGTGTTGGAGTATAAAATAAATAAATATGCCTTTAATTTTTTTTACCTTTTATTAGCTTAATTAATGAATGTTTGGGATTGGTTGGCTGTGCCTTTGAGGTTGCATATGTAGCTCCCACTGTATTTCATTGTA
Organism: Protopterus annectens; assembly: GCF_019279795.1. Classification (NCBI taxonomy): domain Eukaryota; kingdom Metazoa; phylum Chordata; order Ceratodontiformes; family Protopteridae; genus Protopterus; species Protopterus annectens. The sequence goes on from NC_056725.1 coordinate 281,788,998, forward strand.
GAGGTAATAGACTGCAGTTTTCCATTACACCACAAGGCAGAGCTCCTTTTTCAGGAATATAAAAAACAATTTCAAAAGTGAAAGAGCGGAGACTGGAACACACTAGCTGAAGGAGGAAAGACTGAAAAAACTAGCTGAAGGAAAAAGGGCCTTGCAGCATGACTGGATTTTTTTTCTTGTAGTGTTTTGGGACAGAGAAGTGAGGTAGCAGTTTGTGTCTGTCTCTTGCTGAAATCCTGGATGATGGTATTTTGTGGATTAAGGAGAGAAGTCTGAAACCAGTAATTCCATGTCTGCATATGAGTCAGCAAGAAAAGGAGCTCCCTTGGGCCTAGTGCAGAGATGCCATAGATGACTACCAGAGTTCTGGCAGGTGATTTTCCATTTTTTTCGTCAGAGGAACTGTGGTGCCTGGTCACTGGGATATTCTCAACGGAGTGGTGAGAGGCTTTTGGCCATCATTTTTATACTTTTATAAGATTGTGGATCCCCCCTAAATGCTTTGTAGACTACAAATAGGTGGGATCCATATGAGCTCCAACCTTGGGCCCCATCTTGCCAGCAGTAGGACTGTAAGTAGTCACTGGCCAGTGAATAGGGTACAATAGACTGTCTCATAGTTGGTTTGTTTAGATTGATCTAGGGGTTAGAGGATGTTAGTACTGTTTCCCTAAATACTCTTTATTGCTAAATGGCATTGCATTTTCTCATATTTGTATTGTTGGATTATAAATCTTTATTGTTCAGTGACACTGCATTTTGCTTGTGTTAGTACTTCTGCCTTCAAGAATCTTTACTGCTCAATGATATTGCATCTTTTTCATATCTGTACTGTTGTATTATAACCCTTTTTTTCCTCCCTCAATGACATTGCATTTTTTTCCGTGTTTGTATTGCTGCATTACAAAAGCTTTACTGCTCAATGATATTGCCTCCGTGTGCATGTTTGAATGTCAAGATCTTTTCTGTTGAGTTCTGGCGAAGGGGGTAAATGTATGGTTTCATTACATGCATATCTCACTCTGCCTTACTGCTAATGGGTGCATTGTTGAAATAATTTGTTTGCTTTTGTGCTATTGCCTTTTAAACTAATGTGTCACCTAGAACAACATCTGTTATCACTTGCCACCTTGGGGTGTTGGGCCTAAAGAAGGGGTGTCATTAGAGTCAAGTAGGAAGGAACCCATATGTACTTCAGCTACACCTGCGGGTATGCTACATTTGGGGGTTCGTCCGGGATTGCCTGTACTGCCTTGAACTCCACCCTATTCCCCTATATGTGTGGAAAGAAACTCCAGCAGCAAGATGAATCCAGAAGTAGCTGCTAAGTGGTGCAAACAGCAAAATTCTCAGTCAGAGCTCATTGGCCTTATTAGAATGGAAGAGTCCTTTAGTATATGAGCACATACCTTCAAGTGTGCAAATTTCATGTGAGAGTGCTGTCCGTGCGGTAATCCCTGAGAAGTACACTAACCCAGCAACTGAGAAAATACCTTTGGAAGTTATCCAAGTAGGTCAGAACCTTACACGAGAAGCTGCAGCTTCACTTCCCATAAATACTATAGGGCCTGAAGTTTTGACTGATTTGGGAAGTCTTATAGAAAAATACTTACAGCTTACACAGCCATTCACTGGGTTTGGCTACCACAAATTGCATTTCTTTTCTGACAAACAATCCACATCTCAGTGAGAGGAAGATTTTGAATCTTGGATGGATCAGGCTTCACAAGCCCTAGCGGAGTGGGATATCCTAGAATCTCAGAAGAAGCACCGGACAGCTGAAAGTCTAAAGGGATTAGCAGTGGATACCATACGCAACCTAAGGATGAGTAAGCAAGATTGCAAGGTCAAGGACTATTTAGGAGTACTGCAGGATGTTTTTGGAAGGACCAAGAGGGCTGCAGTCCTACTGTATCACTTTGAACATACATACCAAGAGGTTGGTGAGAAACTATCTGATTACATTGCATGATTAGATAAAATGCTCCACCAGATCATCCTAAAGAAGGGACTGGATCCGAAAGTAGTTGACCAAGTATGGGTTGGACAAATTTTACAAGGAGCTCAAGCTATGGACCCCATTATGTGGAAACTGAGAATGAGAAATAGGGAGGAGACACTAACTTATTCTCAGTTGGTTAAAGAAGTGAGGGAAGAGGAAGCCCTGTTGGAAGTAAAATCTCAAGGTTCAACAACAATTAAAGCAGTGAGTGAACACAAGCAGGAGCCTATAGCCAAGTTTACTACTCAAACAGGAGTCATGGCCCAGAGTGTACCTGATGTGGAGGTGTCACAGTTGCAGGTGCAGGTGTCTTCCCTAACTGACACCACAGCTCAGGTCACCAAGACAGTTGCAGAATTGCAAAAAAAGTGGTAACTTTAGCTGAAGAGAGAAATATATTGGCTAGAACCTCCATAATAGGACTCAGGGAGGAAACGAATCAGCCAATGTTCAGAGTTCCTACTGGATTTTTGTTTTCATTGTGGGGATGCAGGGCATAAAACGTGACAGTGTCCTAATGCAGAGAACTTGAAAAGAGTGAACAAACTATTATTGGCTAGTGCAATGCATGGAAACTTCAAAGGGCCTCAGTGAAGGAGTCAGCTGAGTGCCCAGTTACAAAGAGCTCCATAAAATCTAACATCAAGTGACAGCATCCTAGATCTCCTTTCCACACTAACCCTTGTGATAGGGGAGAGAGACTACCTACTATGAACACTTCTAGCTCATCTGAGGTGAACAACAAAATTGAAAAGCCATCTCACCAAAAATCTCAGCATCTGAGACCACAAAGCATTACTAAGAAAGAGTCTTATCTGTGGAAATGGTGAGGTTGCCCGGTGGTAACTCAACCTCATGCTGACTGCCATGCAGCTGAACAACACCAGAAACAGAAACTACCCTATGGTCTGTTGGGACCGACCCCTGTTGTGTCAGTAAAAATAGAAGGGGTGTATAGTAAAGCACTGTTGGATATACTGGTGCACAAATCACCATTCTGTACAGAGACTTCTACCAAAAATACTTAAAGCATCTGTCACTTGAAAAGTTAGAAGATTTGGAGATCTGGGGTTAAGTGACACGAAGTTCCCTTATGATGGGTATGTCTCACTCAAGTTAGAATTTTCCACTTCAGTTGTTGGGTCAATAGAAGTCTTTGAAACCCTCACTGTTGTGTGCCCTAGGCCAAAAGGAAATGATTCCACATCTATTTTAGTAGGAACAAATACTGAACTCATTAGAAGAATGCTGACGTCTCAGTTGACCCAGGAACACCCAACATTACATCCTGTCCTGAGACCAGCTTTTTCTGTGCTTCAAAGGGAGAAGGATAGTAAGAAGGATGAAATTGATCATGTGTGGACCCTGTCTGGAAAAGAGCATATAATTCATCCTGGTCAGGTAACCTGCTTGAGAGCCAAAGTGAGGATGTGTGGACAAACAAACAGTTTTCTCTCATCTCATGATGGAAACAGTTCCATAAAGTGACTTGCCACCGGGGCTGGACTAGTTCCAGAAGTTTGGCCTGCAGACAAGTTAAAGCATCCTTATGACACTTTGCCTGTGGGGTTGAAGAATAAAGGAAGTATCCCATTGTCCTGTTTTCACAAGTGCGTTTGGGAAATGTTTATGCTGCCACTCCCTTACCTGCTTCTGTGTTGACAAGGAATGAGAGCAGGGCCAATGAGTTGAAGCTGGAATATATTGAAATAGAAGGTGGCCTCTTGCCCCCTGAGGGAGTAACCAGAGCTAAAGAGCTACTAATGAAGAAGAAAAATAGTTTTTCTGCCGGTGAACTGGATGTGGGCTGTGCAAAGAGTGCAGAACATCGAATAAGAGTGAAAGAGTACCGCCTTTCAGGGAACGTTCCAGAAGAGTTGCTCCAGGAGATCTGGAGGACTTAAGAAAACATTTGGAAGAACTTAAAGCCACAGGGATAATTAGAGAGTCAAGAAGTCCGTATGCCTCTCCCATTGTCATTGTCAGGAAAAAGAATGGGTCAGTTCACATGTGTGTTGACTATCATACTCTGATTCAGCGAACCATTCCAGACCAGTACACAACTCCCCAGATTGAAGATGCTCTAAATTGCCTGGTAGGTAGCAAGTGGTTCAGTGTGCTAGACTTAAGGAGTGGATACTATCAAATCCCTATGCACCCAGAAGATAAAGAGAAGACTGCCTTCATTACCCCTTTGGGATTTTTGAGTTTGATCACCTACCTCAAGGTTTATCAAATGCACAGGCAAATTTACAGAGAATCATGGAAAGAACAGTTGGAGACATGCATCTCCTGGAAGTCTTAGTGTACCTGGATTACATCATTGATTTTGGGAAGACCCTAGAGGAGCATGAAGAAAGACTGATGAAAGTATTGCACAGGATTGAGAAGGAAGGCCTGAAGTTCTCATTGGACAAATACAAGTTTTTCCAACCTTCAGTGACATATGTGGGACATGTAGTGTCTGCAAATGGGATATCCACAGATCCCAGCAAAGTTGAAGCTGTGACATCTTGGCCCAGACCCAAAACTATCACAGAACTGCAATCTTTTCTGGGGTTCTGCAGTTAATATAGAAGGTTTGTAGAAGGATTTTCAAAGATAGCAATACCCCTCAACCATTTGCTCTGCAATGATGAGAAAGCAGATGAAACAGATGAAGATATTCTTGTGAAGAAGCCCAAGGGACCGAGAGGCTCTAAAGAACTCATCGAGAGTTGCTGGACTCCTGAGTGTGAAGAGCCATTTGAGCAGCTTAAGTACTGCCTCAGACATGTCCTTGTGTTGGCATATGCTGACTCAACAAAGCCATACTCTTTACATGTGGATGCTAGCAGAGATGGCTTAGGGGGAGTCCTTTACCAGGAGTATGATAAGAAGCTGAGACTTGTGGCTTTTATCAGTTGGAGTTTATCCCCCAAAGAAAGAAACTATCCTGTGCACAAGTTGGAATTCCTTGCCTTAAAGTGGAAGGTAGTGGACAAGCTGCATAACTACCTCTATGTGGCTGAATTTGAAGTGCAGACTGACAATAATCCTCTGACATACATCCAGACCACTGCAAAACAAGATACTACTGACCACAGATGGAAGGCAGCTCTATGCAACTATAATTTCAGTTTGAAATATCGCCCAGGACACAAAAATGGAGATGTTGATGGTCTGTCCAGAAGACCTCATGGAGAGTTACACCCCGATGATGAATGGGTGGAAATTCCGGCACCATGTGTGAGAGTTATGTGTCAGATTGCAACCTGCTATCAACACACTGAATGTTGGGCCCAGAAGTTGGGTCTGTCTGCAGCAAGCATACCCCAAGCTTACTGTAATCTGGTCACTTTACAGGCTTCATCGCTACCAGCTTTGAGTAACAGTGACCTCAGGAGAGAACAAAGAGAAGACCCCTTTGGGTCAGCTGGTGGTAGCTGCTTTAGAGAAGAAACAAATTGATATGCTTCAGACAGATATTCATCCTCTGGCCAGACTTTTGGCCAAAGAATGGGACAGACTCCAAATACAGAATGGGCTTATGTATAGGAGATCTCCTAGTGCACTTGGCAGTGAAAATGACAATTTTTGCTTCCTCAGAAGTATAGAGAAGTAGTACTCCAGTCATTGCATGATGAAAATGGTCATCTTGGTTATGACAGAACTATGGGTCTGTTACGAGACAGGTTCGAGTGGCCATGCATGAAGCAAGATGTTGAGGATTATTGTCATACATATCTTTGTTACATTCAAAGACTCTGCCAACCAGAGCTGCCTCATTGGGTCAAATGGAGAGCAGAGAACCCATAGAACTGGTCTGTATAGATTTTCTGTGCATTGAACCAGATGAAGGCGGGATCAGTAATGTGCTGGTGGAAACAGACCACAATACCCGATACGCTCAAGCATTTCCCACTCGCGATCAGAAAGTGCCGAAACTACTAGTTGAGAAGTTCTTTGTACACTATGGTCTGCCAAAAAGGATGCACTCTGACCAAGGATGTGATTTTGAGAGCAAGCTTGTCCATGAACTACTCACTCTTTTTGGAGTTTAAAAAAATGGCACCACTCCTTATCATCCTCAAGGGGATCCACAGCCAGAGCATTTCAACAGAACTTTACTAGATATGCTGGGGACACTATTTGCTGAGAAGAAGAGTCAATGGAGTAGACATGTAGCCACAGTGGTGCATGCCTACAATAGTACTAAAAATGATGCTACAGGGTTCTCGCCTTATTTCCTAATGTTTGGAAGAGAAGCTTGTCTTCCTGTTGACGTCACCTTTGGAGTCACAGCTGATGATACACCAGTGTGATCTCATGGCAGTTATGTGGAGAGACTCAAGAAGAACCTCAGACAGGCCTGTGAGCTAGCTGAAAATTCAACAGGACAAAGACATCAACGAAAGAAGGCTCAATATGACAAGAAAGTGAAGATGCATGATTTGCAACCAGGGGACAGAGTCCTTTTGAGAAATTTGGGTCTACAAGGAAAGCATAAAGTAGCTGACAGCTAGGGGTCTGAAATTTACATAATTTGTTTTCAGCTACCTAATATCTCTGTCTACCAAGTTTGCACTGAGGGGAAAGAAGGACCTATCAAAACCTGGCACCGCAACAACTTAATGCCTTTGGCAAAATCAATGAGACTCATGAATCTGGAACCCAGAATGGCTCAGCGGATGCCTATCTCAAGGCGATCCAGAAGACTAAGGTGGAGAGGAAATATCCTCTTCAATGTTCAAGAGCCCATGCTTCCTCCTGCTGAAAATGAGGAGGACAGTGATGATGTCTGGGGTTTCAGTCGGCTTTTTTTATGAGGATGTTTGAGACCCCATGGGCTGTAATCTCAATGTCAATGCACCGTAATTTGTTTCTTGTCATGCTGAACAGCCCAGACCTGACTATAGACTAAGTGGTGTTTCTGTACCTCTTGCAGAGCCTGATACTGATGGAGGCCCTGCTATGCAAATTTCAGAAAATAGTGCTGTGGACAGTCATACCATTATGGAAAAAGAAACTGAAGTTATGCAAGAGGAGATCTTAGAAGTAGACAAAATGTCTACTGAAGAACTGGACATTGAATGTGCTGTGAGTGACAAACCTACTGAGCAAAATTTCTTAATTGTCTCTCCTGAACCAAAACTGCAGAGACTGATTTGGCCCCCTCAGAGACTTACATATGACAGTTCGGGACAAAGTACACAGGAACCTGTGACCACAGCTCATCAGAGAGTCTGTGCCCATGACCTCTATGCCTCCTGCTCCATTGGATACACCCCAGTCCAAGTTAAGCATAATGTTGATCGCCCTTGGTGGGAGGTATGCAAAAATATTATACAGCTGATGGTGCATTAGTGCTTGTAAATATTTTACTTCTAGTCTACCTTTGATTTGGGGGGGGGCAAAGATTTTCAAGTGGGGGAGAGTGTGGCTCCCACCATATTTCATTGTAGAAGTAATAGACTGCAGTTTTCCATGATACCACGAGGTGGAGCTCATTTTCAGGAATATAAAAGACAATTTTGAAAGTAAAAGAGAGGAGACTGGAACACTAGTTGAAGGAGGGAAGACTGAAAGACTAGCTGAAGGCAAAAGGGCCTTGCAGCATGACTGGATTTTTTTTCTTCTAGTGTTTTGGGACAGAGAAGTGAGGTAGCAGTTTGTGTCTGTCTCTTGCTGAAATCCTGGGTGATGGTATTTTGTGGATTCAGGAAAGAAGTCTGAAACCAGTAATTCCATGTCTGCATATGAGTCAGCAAGAAAAGGAGTTCCCTTGGGCCTAGTGCAGAGATGTCATAGATTACTACCAGAGTTCTAGCGGGTGATTTTCCATTTTTCTCGTCAGAGGAACTGCAGCGCCTGGTCACTGGGATATTCTCGACAGAGTGGTGAGAAGCTTTTGACCATCATTTTTATACTTTTATAAGATTGTGGATCCCCCCAAATGCTTTGTGGACTGCAAATAGCTGGAATCCATATGATCTCCAACCTCAGGCCCCACCATGCCAGCAGTAGGACTGTAAGTAGTCACTGGCCAGTGAACAGGGTACAATAGAGTGTCTCATAGTTGGTCTATTTAGATTGATCTAAGGGATAAAGGGTGTTAGTACTGTTGCCCTAAAGACTCTTTATTGCTAAATGACATTGCATTTTCTCATATTTGTATAGATGGATTATAAATCTTTACTGTTTAGTGACATTGCATTGTTCTTGTGTTAGTACTACTGCCTTCAAGAACATTTACTGCCCAATGACATTGCATCTTTTTCATATCTGTACTGTTGTATTATAACCCTTTTTTTCTCCCTCAATGACATTGCATTTTTCCCTGTTTGTATTGCTGCATTATAAAAGCTTTACTGCTCACTGATATTGCCTTCGTGTGCATGTTTGAATGTCAAGATCTTTTCTGTTGAGTTCTGGGGAAGGGATAAATGTATGGTTTCATTACATGCATATCTCATTCTGCCTTACTGCTAACTGGTGCACTGTTGAAATAATGTGTTTGCTGTTATGCTATTGCCCTTTAAACTAAAGTGTCACCTAGAACAAAATTTGTTATCACTTGCCACCTTGGGGTGTTGGGCCTAAAGAATGGGTGTCACCAGAGTCAGGTAGGATGGAACCCATAACTACATCTTCTACACCTGCGTGTGCGCTACACATATTATATGCTTCAATTTATCTGTTTTATCACACCGAAAAAGGGTTTTTAACCTGAAAGCTCTGTGGAATTAAAGTTTTCTTCCTGACGTTAGTTGTCTGTTTTTTTTTGCTTTGACTTTCTAATATTGGCAAACAGATAACAACAAGATGATTCTAGGAAGTGGAAGAAAGAATAACATAAATCAAAGACTATGTAGGCTATTATTTATTTATTTATGTATCGCTGTAGTTGTTGAGTTGTTGTTTTCTTTTCAACTTTCTCATAGACCAGGAAGTATCCATCCGTCCATAATTGTGAATGCATGAGAGTGGTTGGTGTGTGTGTGTGTGTGTGTGTGTGTGTGTGTGTGTGTGTGTGTGTGTGTGTGTGTGTGTGTGTGTGTGTGTGTGTGTGTGTGTGTGTGTGTGTGTGTGTGTGTGTGTGTGTGTGTGAGCATGAATGCATGTCTGTGTATTAGGGAGACAACAGGACAGCATCCTATTCAGGACTATTTCTTTCTCTTGTGTCTGTCATTTACCAGCTGCCGCAGGATGAAGAATATATATTTAAGGGTATCAGAAAATGAATCAACAACTGAATGAGTATGTAAAAGAGTAATACTGAATTCACTCATCATATATGATGGTTTTTTTTATTTCTTTTCAACGTCAGAAATGTTCATATTTAAATTTTTTACTATTACTTTATGAGACTAACAAGATGTCTGCAAAAGAGAAAATAAGTCTTTTAATTTGGCCATAATGAAAGAAGAAACAACATGCAAAATGTTATACATTAGTGATAAACCTCTGCCTTTCAGAAAAGGGGATGAATATGGTGTGGCCAATGGCGAAAGCCCTTGGAGACTGTCCAGGCACATGTTATTATGCATTCTAACCCAAGGAAGCCTTCAGTTATGATATGAAACTTAAAAGGAGAACCAGACAGACAGAAGTGTGACCAGCTTTGACCAGGGCTGCTAGGGTCCCTGGAAGATTATGTTTTAGATACGTGTAATGTCTATTATGCTATCTTGTCTTACATTTGCTTGAAGTATGTTTTCTTGGCCACTTCCTTATTACAGAGGTGAATATCCACTGGACCATTTTACCACAGTGATTTTTTTCAGTAATGATACTTCTCAGCTCATTCACCAAGTCAGGTGGATGAAATTATAGCATACAGTCATTGTGAAAAAGCTATGTTAATATTTTCTGGGCATGGGAATGTAATCTGTGGCAAAAGATGCACACTAATTTTGAAGTTTTTTTGTGATTTACTTTACTAACATTAAGGTAAATATTTTCTTTGTGATTTAGGCAGCCATATCTAATGCACTTAATTGTTTTTTAGGTAGATGGCAGATACTGTCTTAACAGAACTAAATTTTTCAGCCATAAGATAAATTGTTCATTTCTTGTGAAGGTAAGAAGGGACAACCAATGTCAAAACAGACTATCTCCAAATGGTTGACTAAGGCTATTACCTTTTGTTATGCTCATCTTGGCAAATTATTCCAGGTAGGGTAACGGCCCACTCTACAATGACCTTGGCTTCTTCTATAGTTTTTTGGGAAATGGTTGGATTCTAGAAGCATTCTAAAAATTGCTACTTGGTCCTCTGTACATACTTTTACAATGCATGATAAGCTGGACTCATTCTCTGGGTGTAGATCATGCATTGTGGGGACCATTATCCAGGGGCTCCTGGACCCTTCTACTTCCACCTCCCAAATATAGTTAGTTAAGATAATCTACCCATACAGTTAAGGCTACTGCAGCAGTGATCAATATGATGAACATAGTACAGTTGTGTAAGTTGAACTTACCCTAATATTAGATGTTTGAATGATCACTGCTGAGTATCTGCTCCTTCCATCTATATCCCTTGTGTTTTTTGTTATGCTTTTCATGCCAGGGTGTGGATATTTATTTTTTGTTATTCCTAGCCTTGTCCTTTCAGGGTTCAGCCTCACTGTCTCTGCTGGAAGGAAGGCTGATAAAGTCTATGGGCCCAAATTGAATTAGCTCAACTTTAGCTGCTTGACACTTTGAGTATATGTAAGGTGCCCTGAAGCTTTGGATGCTGGCCAGCTGGTATATCCTTGGCAGGATATAACCCATATAGCTAAGCCTACTGCAGCAGTAATCATTCGAACATCTACTGTTAAGTTCAACTTACACAACTGTAATTTACTACAAGGTGTATACTCTATGTACAACTCATAGTAACTTTTCTGAATTTGTTCCATTGCTTCTTGGAATATTCCCCTTTCTCTAAACTATGGCAGCATTGGAGTTGTATGTTCAGGGGTGTGGAGGTCTTGACATCTTGCAAAAAAGAACTTAAAGAAAAAAAGCGACATTCATTTTGTTTTCATTTCTTGTAATTCAAGGGCTTGCACATGAATCTTAGAATTACAATAGGGAGGGCTATATTTTCCATTTTTTCAAGATGACAGATTCAGTAAATACCATAATCAGATTACTGGTATGTGAAACGTGTCAGAAACATAATACTGTCTTCAATGGATAGTCAATGTTTTCTGTTTTTTTTTTAAGACAAAATTCACATAATTTACATGCTGTTATAGACATGCTCATATTTGAGATTCTGTTAATTACTTTCCCTAAAATGAGTGGGCTGGGCAAAACAAAATGAAAGTGGGATTATTTTTGCATCTTTTCTGGAAATTTGCATAAGGATGTCTTAAAGCAGTAGAGAGAAAATGTGCTTTCTGAACTGATGTTTCTGAACTGACAGAGTGTAACATTTTATAAAATAGCCAGCTGAAAACCAATGTGCAGCTTTCACTTCTCTTCAGACTCAAAAGTTAGCATAAAAATAATATAATTCTGATATGATTTCAAAACTAAAATGAGTGTTTCTATGTAAAAGGGATCCTTTTATTCTTTGTATATGTTGAGATACAAAGATGGCATTGTTTTTTTATTATTTTATTTTATTTTTGCTATTAAAATTCAGTATGCAGCTGCTGCTTTGTCTTATTTGTGGATAGGAGCCTATTCCTTTGTCCTTTTATAGATATTTATGCTAGTAACATTTGTTGAAGTTTCATGAATAAATGGTGAACCATTTTCAAGATAGAGGCTTTTAAGTCAAATAATAAAATAGGCTAAACAAGACAAAATTGTGGGAACAGGCCTGAAATTGCTCAGCAGTTAAGGATTTTAAAGTGTCATCAGTAATTGCACCTTTGTACACATTTTTAGTCTTGAGTTTTCAATTGTTCACCTGGAGTTGTTTGGACATCATGGTGTTTTCTCATTTTTTGTAAAGTAATATATATTGTAATCCACAATGAACAAACTGCAAACCAAGGTAGTTCAAAACTATGAACATGGTACACTGGGAGCCACAATTTACAATAAAAAAGTTGCTTTAATATTGAAATGCTGATAAAAACAAGTAAAAGATAAGTGATTTTGTATTCTTAATGAAAACTACTTCAGATAAAAAAACATGTTTGAAAAACTAAATTCATATATACACCAATCTAGATCACATGAATTCCAAGCCCCCATGATGTCATGCTTCATTTGGGAGGCTTTAAACAGGGTTTTTATAAGATTTAAAAGGGCCATGCAGGTAGAAAACTGACATGAATTACAACAGATTTAATTTAGTTTATACACATGCTTCTGATTTTTTTACATACCAATAATGTATTGGCAACATATTGCAGCCATCATCTTTCTAAAATTTCAGTTTTAAAATACAGCAGATGGATATTTGGTCATTCAAACAAGGCCAGTTCATAGCATTAAGTTTCAAATGTCAGGAAAGTTCAAGTCTTTCCAGATTGAGTGTCCATGGGCCCCTCTATCTGAAAGGACAAATTGTTCTAAACTGAAAAATGTAAAGTTATCGTCAGGAAATTCCATGGTATGTTTGCAAAGAGCACTGGTATCCTTTTTAGTTTGCTCATAAATTCTGTCACATAGACATCTTTCGGTCTTACCAACATAACACCTTTGGCATTGAGCACAATAAATGACTTTAATAGAATGACAGTTAAAATATTTTGGGGTCTAAACTGGACGCCTTTAATTACAAACAAATTACAAATTAAAATATACTTGCAATACAGGTAGTGACCACATTTTGCCATACCAAAGTGCTTTGATTGTTGTACTGATTTCTTCTCAAATAAAGCTTTGTGGTTTTGCCCCTTCTTATAAATAATGCTTGGAGCCAAATCTACATGTTCTCTAATGTGTTTGTCATTTGTCAAAATATTTCAGTTTTTAGCAAGTATGTTTCTAATATGGTAGCTGTCCCGATGAAATACTGTAATAAAGGAATCTTTATAATTATCGGTCCTGTTAGTGATATGTGTGGATATTTGTGCACCCATAACTGATGGACTGATATGATCTTACACTGCTGCCCCAAGGATGAGTACGAAGTGATTCTTTTCACATTTATTCATGACCTCGGTCATTAATTCATTAATAAAAGTAAGTGGATATCCCCATTTCAAAAACATGTCCCTTAACAGGTTGCATTCATCCCTAAACCTTTCCTCATCTGTGATCATTCAGGCAGCACAGACGTATTACCCGCTCTCTTCTGCATTCAAGGATGCACACTTGTGTAGCGGAGAAATTTGTTACAGTAGGTTACTTTCTGGTAAATTTTAGAATTAAATCTTTTGTTGATATTGTTTTTTTCTGAGACAAACATCTAGATATGCTATATGGGTACCATGGACTTGTTGGGTGAATTGGAGAAATTATGTGGTGTTCTTGATGAATTCCAGAAGCTGGGGAATGATGTCAACACCTCCATTCCACAAAATAAATATTAAAAAAGAGGGGTTGGTCAATTATTTTCATGTTGTAGGGGGGGGGTGTTCTGGGAAGCCATCCAGGTACCTGTTGTAGAGTTTACATGAGCTATAGAAAGTAGAGTCAAAAAGAAACTTTTTCTCCCACTGTGTCATAACTGCATTGGTATATAGACCCCCGTATGCTGAAGAAGGCAAACGTGCTTATCTGTGTGGCTCCAGGTGTACTGTGGCCATACAGTCAATATATATTGTAGGTTTTCTTTTTTCTGCTTTCCAAGAGATATGTTTGTAAGTTTTATGTATGTTCCTTATCTGTATCACTGTTGCAGTATCCAAGCCACATGTGTTATACCCTGCTAAGGATATAACAGACTGACAGCTTCCAAAGCATAGGAGCATCAAGCCAAGCTGACTAAAAACAGGCTTGGATGCTAAGCACTTCAGAAAGAGCTTTCCTGCATCCAAAGAGACTGCTCCTCTGCAGACCTTCGAAGATTGATGGTCAGCTTACTTTATGTCTTTGCTGGGTTAATAAATTCACTTTGACAAAATAACCTTCCACTTTAACTTTTTATGACAGAATATTTAATTTTTCTGTAAAATAGTAATTCTAAAGTTGAGAAAAAATGTTTTTAATGACTGTCATGTGACTTTTAATTTGTTTTAAATTGGAAAGTCACTTTTTGCCCTTGTGGTAAACAGTTGTGAAAATGTATTTTAAATTACTTTTTCTTCTGGAGTAATTTGGTTTGTTTTTCTTTAGGGGGCTGGTTAACAGCTTAATGTGCTTTTTGCTGTGTTTTAAACTGGGAAAATGTTACATTTAACAGTTTTCATTTTTTACTGACTATTGCTGCTAAGCTTCCCCAGGATTCAGGCACCTTTTACGCCTTGACCATGGCACAACATAACATTTCCTCAGTTTTTCCTTCTTCCAGCCACAAAAACAAGTACATCATTATTCTGCCTTTACTACCACAGTAGCCTGCTTAACTGCCTTAGCCACAGGCAGGTCACTCTGATGTGGACAAAGCTAGTTAATCAGACTACTTATCTTCTCTTTGGATGGGGGGTGGGGGTTAGATACATCCTATGTGGTTGTTGGAATGCCCTTGATAGGCAAGAGAGATATAATCTTATTGGTCCTTGGAGAAGGGGCAGGGAATGTCATTTTGTCTAGCTAGAAAGTTGTGCCTGTCCCTAGGGAGGTTTTTTGCTAGCAATACTGGTTATGTTTCTTTAGAAATTCCTGTCAAAAAGAAACAAAAAACTAAACACATGTTTTTGCTTGCCTCATTTACACTGCACAGGAATAATTTATTGGGCTTTTTTCACTGTTTAATGCAGGCTTTTGATGTGGCCACTTCTGATAAAATAAAGTGGGACACTTCATTTTCTGATGAGATTCAGGAAATTGAACCCCTAAGTGACTGTGAGGGACATACTGTGCTCTGTTTTTGCACACTTGTGACTCAGATTGTATGCTAAGTGTGGCTTCAGCCAGTCTCTTTGAAGGATCATCTTTCTCTTAATTATTTCTACAATGAAACAGATGTTTCAGTGGGGAAACAGCAAGGTTTTTCAGTCCCCAAAGAAGTATTATGTTTTGCTACAACTGGAACTTCCACAGACTTTTTGTACTCTGCTTTTACTTTATACCTGGAGGATGTTCCTGTCAGATCCTGTAACTTGACTTAGAACCAGACTGCTGCCATGTAGAAACCAGTTAGACTGTTTAAAATTCCCAGATCTTTTAAATTGGTATACACTCTTTCCAGATCAGTTCCAGTAGCTGCCACTTTCCTTAACCCAGCTGCTGCTAAATATTTGGTTAATATTTTCCTTCTCCTTCTGTTTAGGATGGGAAGGCTTTTGATATATATATATATATATATATATTTGGGGGGGTATATTATTTTGCAAGACTAGGTTACTAGGTTTTAGAATTCGCAGCTGTCATGCTCATTATGTTTTTGCTTGCTTGTCCTGAAAACACAAGGAATTTTGTTTTCATTTTTTTTTTTTTTTTTGGCATTTGTTTCCTGCTCTGAGGGGTAATCTGCTGTGTATTTGCTTGCTTCTCTGTCTTAAGTGGTTACCCACTCTGTGAAATGAGCCTATAATTTTGCTAATGACAGTGAAACTGTTTTGAGGAGGCTTGCTTGGTTGTGCTCTCCAAGCCATCCAGAAGATGTTAGAAATGAAATATTAAATTGTTCGTAATATAGAAAGTTACTTTTGGACCATCTGCTTCAAATGTCTGTATGATGTGTAATGATATAGGTATGCTGATTCATGGGTTCTCTCATTTTTTCAGACTTCATACTCCAGCTTGGCTATGTCTCCCAGCAGATAGCAATCTGGCTCACAGACAGCAGCCAGAAAGGTATAACTGGGGAGTCTACCTCAACAAAGAGTATGGTCAACAGTGGAGTCACTGATGTCATGGGTAGTGTCAATGGCCTTTGGCTAACCAAATTTGCAGATGATTGCAAATTTGAAGCTCACATAGAATCCCCCACTGACTCTAATCTTCTTTCACAAGGCTGTAGTAGAGAAATAACTGGTGTCAGAGCCATGGGCTATAACTAAATACCAAGTAATGCATACCAGTATCCTTCTGGAAGTCAGCCACCCCAGTAACTATCATACTGAAAATACACCTCCAAGAGTTGACCTAACAGTGAATGACTAGGGGACACACATAGACAGTAATCTAAACATTGACCATCATGTGTCTGTGGCAGTGAGGAAATAATTCTATGTTGTGCAATTTATAAACAATGGTAGCTAGCTCCAAGGATGTCATTGTTCCACTGTATTTGGCAATCACCAGACCTGTCATTGATTACAGTGCCCCTTTTGGTGTGTACCTAACCAGGCAAATCCAACAACTGAAATGTGCACAGAGGTTCCTCACTAAAAAAAAAAAAAATCAGGGTGTAAGTAACATGCTCTGTGCAGACTGCCTCTAAGCCCCATCACTATATTCAGTCTCCTACAGGGTGCTGATGGGACATCTATGCCTGGGATACAAGGCATTGACAGTCTGCAACCTGATGGACCTTCTGCATATCTGAAAGGCAAACAACTCCAGAATTATCCATTCAAAATACTTAAGCCTTACCCGTGATATAAACAGGACCTGCTGGAGTGATAGGTATGTATCCCAGAGACTACCCTTACTCTGGAACATGCTCCCTATACTTGTGAAGCAGAGATCCTCCCTAACCCAATTCAAGTGCAATGTGGGAGTTGGATGAGGAACAGGAAATTCTCTCCTGGTTTAACACACAAGTCTCTAATGGACACAGGCAGCCTTTAAATGTCTCATCTCCCACTCCCCTGCTTTTAAATGTTTCATCTCCCAAGCCACTGCTTACAGTAACTAAGGGTACCTGAACTTGTCAGAGTTTTGGGATGCATGCTTAGGCTTAAAAAGGCCCCAGTGGTTGTTAGGCTAGTACAGACCTATGAAAGTATACATTAGCATATTCAACATATTATGCTTCAGCCATCTTTGCCAGAAGGTCTTTGTCATCTTTCCTTTTGATTTTGGTCTTTCTGCATTCAGCCTTTTGGCATTAGTTCTTTAGCAGTACTGCTTTGAGCTAATGCACACTGAATAAAAAGCCAATTAGGTTACTGTTCTCCTGTTAACTGTACTGGGTTTTCTGTGTGTTAACTCTGGTTTATATAATAGCATTTTGTATGGTCATTATACTGATTGCCTTAACTGATTGTCTATAGATTCACATGCCTTGAGGCCCAAGTCGTAGCTTAAAGGATCACTTTGGACTAGTCTTCATAAAACATAAAAAACCTTGCGTAAGGAAGTAGAGAAGTAAGCAAGTAAATAAAATGTACATCAAGGCAGAGCTCAAATTAGAATTAAATGCCTATGTTTCTTGATGGTGGTGTATACATCTGCCATATGGGAAAGCTGTACCCCTTAACTCAGTCAATGTATCCACTGCAGCTGTAAAAAGTGAGTGCCGTTTAAGGTTGACATCTTAGCCTAGACTAACTACCACATTTATGGCTCCGCTTGATATTATACCAGGCTGGAGCACCTCTTGTTGTACATTCACAAGCTTCATAGTGAATTTAGTTGGAATAGCGGATGGAAGATTAAGATATATAAATGTTCAAGTTTTGTTAAACATCTTCTCCATGAAAATATACGCTGGAAAATGAGAGACCATTTCTAATTTAAGAACAGCAGTCTTAATATAACATAACTGCTTTTTGCTGGAGGTACGAAGTTAAATAAATTGTGTGAAGAGTGGACCCCAACCCCAAGAGACTAGCCATTAGGAATTGCTTTTATCTGTACTTTTGTAGAGGTTAATTTGTGATCTTTGACTATAATGAACAGAGGTTGCCATGTGATTTTTGACTGTATAAAGGTTATGCTATTTAGATAATATGTAGTCATGTGACACATTATCATAAAGATAACAAATAAGTACTGTTTATTTTTGAATAGTGATTAAAGTGGCAGAGGACCTTTTCTTTGAAAACAGAAATTGTACCAGTTAATTTATCTTTCTTTATTTGCAGGTAAAGGTTTTATTATGGGGATCAGTGGCCTTGTTTTGAGGGGAAGAGAGTTTTAGAAAATGGGTGAAAATCATCTAAAGGTATAGACCTAGGAAGGCCAAGTATAAGGTTGCTGTACAGTCTAGTAGGATTTCACCAGCTTAGTATATTCAGGACTAAGAGAGGGTCATGGCATATTATGCTGAGAGAGTTGCTGTAAAATTTCATTCTGTTACAGGACTACATTTCCATGAAGAAAGGTATTCCTACCCATTATAGACATAGGCAGTATATATATATTTTATCTTTACATACCTTACGAGATGGCTACTGTGCCTGTAGTGTTCCCATGCAAGAAAATGTACCTGGAGCCATCACTTCTATCTTATCTATAAGATACATTTCTACCTGGATCTAGAGTACAAAAATAAATTAACAAGACAGCCCATTCATAAAAAAGAGGAATCAGAAAAAGCCCTGTTCAATAGATGATTTAGGGAACACATCACTACATCTGACTAAAATGAATAAAAACACAAAAAATGTTTAAATGGGATTTCTGTCACATCTTGTTGTAGTTCATATGATTTATTAAATATCTTTTTAGGTCAAAGTGTTTGGCTCATGATAAAGCTCATTCTTTAATCATATAGTGCAATATATTTCATGTAGCATATTTCAAATCCCTATATAAATATATATATATATATATATATATATATATATATATATATATATATATAGAAAGAGAGAGCTAAATAGACATAACTATATGTACAAACACACACAGATATATATGCATATATGTTTATATGTTTGGGTGCACACACACGCACACAGACACACACAGACACACACACACACACACACACACACACATATATATATATATATATATATATATATATATATATATATATATATATAAAAATCCCAAGGCTGGAAGGAGTACCGCCACTTAAAACAATTCAAATTTCACAATGTGAAAGATACACCAGTCCACTATTCCAAAAACATAAAACAGGTTTATTGCAAAATGTGAGCGCTTTCGCAGACAACACATCCGCTTCTTCAGACATATTAAAACTGTACGCAGAACTCCATTTAAATATCATGTTTATCCAATCAAATCAAACAATTTGTCAAGCAATTAACAATCACTTTTCTAAAATTCAATTACTAATTCAAACAGCAAACCCTCAAACTGTGCTTGACAAGTATGATATAAATAATAAAAACAATACTTTACATACAACTAAAGTGATTAAACTAAACATTTAAAACATATTAAAAATATATTAAAGTTTATTTGTACCACACTTGCCAGCAAGCATTGAGACTTTCCTTAAAGCTATGGAAAATACTTTATATGATGACTTCTATTTTTCAATGGACACTAAAGACAATAATTTAAGTAAAAACGAATTAGATGCATTACACAGCTTAAAAAATAATGATAATATTATTATACGCCCAGCGGATAAGGGGGTGTCCTGTTGTGGTATTAGACTCTAAGTACTACACTGAAACTGTGTTAGAGATGTTGACTGACGAAGCTTATGAAATAGTACCGTATAGTATTGTGTATGATTTACAAAATAGTATTTATACCACTCTTTTTGAATGTAAACTTATGAATATCATTAATGCTGAGTTATTTGATTATTTTTGTGTACAACATCCTATTATGCCTAGGCTACATGGGCTACCGAAAATACACAAAAATCCAGTAGAACCACCTTTTAGGCCAATAGTGTCAGGCTCAGGATGGTTCATAGGTTCATAGATTAGTACTCCTTGTGTTTGTAAGGCAAACATGACTGAACCACTTTCTATATATTTAGATTTTAAATTAAAGAAAGTGTTATTAAGCCGTGCCTATGTGCTAAGGGATACTGAGCACTTTTTAACTGACTTGTATTCACGTACAACAGATTTTGACAGTATAGATGGTCTATTACTTGTAACAATGGATGTGGTGTCACTTTTTACTTGCATTCCTAATGCTGAAGGAATAAGTATGTTGAAATCTTTATTGGCTGGTTGTGACTCAATTGAGAATAGTAAGGTAGATTTTCTTTGCCTTTTGTTAGAATTAGTGTTGGAATGTAATATTTTTCTTTTTCTTGATGTATGCTATAGGCAATGTAAAGGGGTAGCCACGGGCACTAGTTGTGCCAACAGCTATGCTAATCTAGTAATGGCTGCCTGGGAAGAAAAATATATACTCAATCACCCCAACATTGTTTTTTATAGGAGATTTGTAGATGATCTCTTTTTTCTTTGGAAGGGCACAGACAATATGCTTGTTTCTTTTGTTAACCAATTGAATAGCATGAATTCGTTTTTAAAGTTCACTTTAGAATTTTCCATGGAGGCTATACATTTTTTTGATGTTACTGTTTATCGTGACAATGATTGCCTTAAGACAAGGGTTTACCGCAAACCATGCTTTAAACCAGCATATCTGCATAGATCTAGTATGCATAACCCCATGATTTTTAACAACATCTTTAAAGGACAGGTCATGAGACTATCAAGGTTATCATGTGAGGAATCACTCTTCAGAGATGAACTTCACAACCTTGAGTTAGGACTTATGGGGAGGGGCTACAGCCAGCAGGAAGTATTCAGAGTATATTCTCAAGTAAATAAGTTATGGGATACTAGAGCGAGACCCTATTATTCTGATAGAAGGAATCAGTATGGTGTGTTAGCTTCTAGTCAAGGATTTAGGAGAGAATCGGTTATCCTTCCTTATAGTAGCAACGTTGATAGAGTTAAGAAGGCTATTATATCTAATTGGAATATACTCATGGTTGATGACAAAGTTAGGGATATAGTAGGTAATTTTCCCAATTTTACTTATAGGAATATGAAAACACTCAAACAACAACTTTGTTATAATGACCTGAGTATTATTCCTGACTCTGCAGTCATTGGAGGTTATGGGGGAATGAAAATGTGTGGCAAATGCCTACAATGTAGTTCCATTGATGAGTCACGTTTTTTCAAACATCCAGAAACGGGCCGTCTATGGGAGCTACGTAATGACAGTACTTGTAATTCTAAAAATGTAGTTTATGTGGCACATTGCCTGGTATGTTTTAGCTTCTACGTTGGCAAGACCAACAGAAACCTTAGAGAACGTATTAGGGATCATGCATACTGTTATACTAGGAAACAAGATTATAGTGCACTGGCTAAACATACACTACAGGAAGGTCACAAACATGTATTTCAGTTTCAAGTATTACATGTCCAGAAAGAGAATGTATGATTGGGTGACATTGTTAATTTAACTGAACAGGCAGAGATTAGATAGATACTTAGACTTGCTGCACATTGGGGTAGAGGCCTTAATGACAATGTCACCCTTAAACCACATCTTAGAGCTAGAACTTTGAGATAGTTATCTGTTACTATCTAAATCATTTAGATATTTATGTGTGTTTTTAATATGTTTTAAATGTTTAGTTTAATCACTTTAGTTGTATGTAAAGTATTGTTTTTATTATTTATATCATACTGGTCAAGCACAGCTTGAGGGTTTGCTGTTTGAATTAGTAATTGAATTTTAGAACAGTGATTGTTAATTGCTTGACAAATTGTTTGATTTGATTGGATAAACAGGATATTTAAATGGAGTTCTGCGTATAGTTTTAATATGTCTGAAAAAGCGGATGTGTTGTCGGCGAAAGCGCTCACATTTTACAATAAACCTGTTTTATGTTTTTGGAATAGTGAACTGGTGTATCTTTCACATTGTGAAATTTGAATTGTTTTAAGTGGCGGTACTCGTTCCAGCCTTGGGATTTTTTCTACATCTATTACGTGTACGTGTACTGGGCTTTGTTTCATAGATATATATATATATATATATATATATATATATATATATATATATATATATATATATATGTGTGTGTGTGTGTGTTTGGCATTTTAATTTCTCCAAGTCTTTTGGGTTTCTAATACCATGATGGGAATGGACCTCATTCTTAAGTCAAAGTATGATTAAAGTTCATGAAACTGGTATTGTTTCACTCTTTGATGTTAGCCAAAAGTGCTCTTCGCAGCAACCACAATGTGCCCAGTAATGACTCCTTCTGCAATTCGTATGGTGTTACATGAATTAGTAACATATCTAAATACGATTGTAAATATATGTGTGTGTGTGTGTGTGTGTGTGTGTGTGTGTGTGTGTGTGTGTGTGTGTGTGTGTGTGTGTGTGTGTGTGTGTGTGTGTGTGTGTGTGTGTGTGTGTGTGTCTGTGTATGTGAGAGCATATGTGTTATAACCTTTAAAACTATGAAAATGTTTTAGATACCGTTCTATTTTTACTATTAATCCCTTAGTGTGAGACAAATGTTATTATTTAAGAACAATTTTGACAACCGTCTTTCACATGTTTAATAAAGTTGCCTTTTCCAAAATTCAGAATATAATTATGGTACTGCATGTGGTACAAATAATGGCTTCATACTGGAATAAATTATACCTTTGTATCAAAACAGTATCAGTTTTGCAGTACATTAAACAATAGCTTATATTTAGTTTGGTGACCATACATTTGTTAAACTTTGGTTATTCTTTCACAGACTTTAAAGTATTTCAGTGCTTACATGAACTATTTCCCATCTCATTTCACCAGACCTTTCTTCTTATTTTTCAATAGCCTCTGTTTTTATTAAATGCCATTCCTTTCCCTTCCTTTTTTCAATTTTGCATATACCCGAGCTTCCATTTATGTACTGCAAAGGTTAAAACCCCAAGCTTTCCCCTAAAGGATAAACTCCTATCTTTCTACAGTTCTGCATGACCTCATTCTTTTCCTTCTAATCTGAAGTATGCTCTCTCTCCATATAAACACATCAGCCATATACTGCATATCCTCATTTGCATGTCTTTAATGGAGGTCTTTATGTGCCGAATTAGAAGAAATGCAATTAGACTTTTCATCATATTTATTATATCAGTCTCCCCATCAAGCTGCCCAGTATGTCCTTCCAGCATTTTGAAAAAGTTCTCTTTTCTACTCCTCATCTCTTTCATATTTCTTTAATTTCATTCCCGAACTCTGACCATATTAGCAGTCCTAAATATGTGACCCCCCCACATTTTTCTAATTCCTTACACCACTATCTGATCCTGACCTTATTATAACTCTTTCTTGCTACATTATGGTCTAAAACCCTAAAATGTCACACTACCCAGTTCCACCTCTGGTACTCCTTCTAAGACATCTCTCTTCACTATTTAGTCATCTCTGATAGCTTAGTCTATGCATGCCCTTCTTCAGTTTCTTCTCTTCACTCCTTTTATGATCCTTGCAAGCATATCTATACAAAACATATACCTATTTATAATTCTCATTTGTTTCTTGGTCTTCTCTGCACAACTGGTTCTTGAGATATTCCACTTTTCATCAAACCTTTGCAGTACAGGTTCAAATTGCAGTACCATTGCTCATCTAGGAGAATTTGCCCATGACTCACATTCTTCCACATATTGGGCTGGCTTAATGTTTAAGTTATCTTCTCAGAAGTAAGGTTCTTTCTTACTCTCATTATGTGTATAGTCTGCATGGTTACCATTGTTGCTACAGGTATTTTATCCCACACTGCATGTGGAAAACATACTACTCTAAACTGCATATACATGTTGCAGTCTATCTAAGGTTATAGCTGAATATGGACACGATAGATCATTTCACTTACCTTGTTACCAACATTCTGATGTCAAATAATAATACTGTCCCAATTCAAATTCCTTTGTGTTGTTGAGCAACACTTCCCTTTCTTCCCATAAAGGTACTCCCCCTCTACTCTTTGCTGAAACAGCATAAACAAACATCCTATTTATCTGTATAGTCTACCATTTACAAAAATGTATTGACCTTTCCTGCTATGCCCAGCAATTGTTTTTTCATTTGTTTGTTTATTCAATTTAGCAAGCTGTATTTCTGGCACTAGTTTTGTGTGTGTTTCTTCCTGAGATCCCCCCAATACACATACATGCATAAATACACACACACACACACACACACACACACACACACACACACACACACACACGCACACGCACACGCACACGCACACACACACACACACACACACACACACACACACACACACCTCTTGAAAAGCTTCACCAGACTTGATCTTCTCATCGCCCTTGATAGTTGTTATCCCCTAGACTACAAATTAAGGGTTTTGCTCAAAATGTTCTACAGTTTGTCCAATGCTTTCAAAACTTACTAACAGTTTTTGAAACAAGATTGTTTAACATTTTGTCTGCAATATGTATACATTATTATGTGTTTTGTTGCTGCATTCACAGTAGTACTCGTATTCTTGCATTTGAAAATTGTAAATAATTATTTGTTTGATCTTCTTACTTCGCATTTTTGCAAAATGTAAATTAAATGGGAATGTTAAAAAAAAAATCTTTGACATAGAGAGATCAACAAATGCAGCATTCGTTTCTTTCTTCTACATGACTGCCTTCCACATCTTCTTGATTAAATTCCTGTTCAGGTTTTTACTCTGGGACTTAGTCTTTCTTTCTCATTGTCATATTTTTTTCCTTCATCAGATCTATTCCTAATACCTGAAATTTATCTGTTTACATAAATTGCTGACATCCTCTTCCACAGTTTTCTCTTACTCTTAACATCAACTTTTCATTTCGATGTAAAACAGTATTTGATTTTTTCCCCTCCTGCAGTCTCTATTCCAAGAAGCTCCCTGCTCTTATTTGTCTACAGCAAGCATCACCTTTTATGTTCAGATCCAGATGTGAATGACATCAACTAGTGGCTTCATCGTTGCATTTCAATTTAGTATTCCTCTTTTCACTTTTCCATTTCTCCTGGTTCATTTGTTTCATTTCTTCCTACACCACCTCCAAATGGGGTTGTGTTATCCATTCCTCATTTTCAACATGTCTCTGTCTTATCCCTTTGTCTCATTTTATCCGTTTTCTTATACCTGTCTCCACCCCATACTCTCATTCCACTTTTTAAAGTCCCAAACTTTAAAACATGAACTAGTAATTTAACCAATAATAATTGTTATCACACTTTCCCTTCCTCTCATTCACTTTGACTGTGGCACATAAATCATCACATGGACCAGAATGTACGAGTGCAAAATATGTTAAAATAGAACTTTCTGATTTATTTTTTTTTATGTCTTTAATATGGTGTTTTACCATGCCCTTAAATTACCTAGCTATCTCCTTGTACAAAACAAATTACAGGAGCATTAGATAGCATAAGTAATGCCCTAAGACAGTAATACTTTTTTATTAACCATAATTAACAATAATTATAAATTTCAACAACATATTTACATATATTACAATATCCAAAGGGGGGCAGGAATGATTCCTCATATTTTTAGCCCCACATTACAGTTTATTTCAGGTCTGATAAAGTAACTGTGAATAAACATAACTTTGCTGTACTTTCTTTCTTAAAAGAATGAGGTAGAAATTTAGGTTTACTCCTAAAATATACATCTTGTCTCAAAATTGTCAATAATTCCTAATGATGCCTACAGTGCTATCACTAAATACATTATATTCAATTACAAAAATATATATTATCAAAATTGTATTCTTTATTAACATTCTTTCAATCCCCATTTGATGCTGGATAGAGGCCTAATCCTTAGACAAACTAATAAACTGCAAATACACGTTTTTTTATATATTATGATAGACCTACACCCAATCATTTCATTTTTAGCTTTGTACAAAAAATGTTCATGCTCACTACATAATATTCTTATAAACTCTCCAGCAGGGTGAACTTCAATCAATTGTGGGGGATAACAACAAGCACATTGGTAAATATTATCATTAAATATAATTCATTTACTACACAAAACATTGGCCGGGATTCACTAATCCTCCATGTAAGACTAACTAAGTCTTACTCGGAAACTGCAGTCTAAGAGTATGATGTCAACGCGTCATACATATTCATGAGGGTGCGCTGACTCAACTCTAAGGCTAACATGGAGCATGCATGAGTGCAGGGGGTGTGTCAGACTGCCGAGCAGTCCAAAATCCACACCCCTGCAACTGCCTAAACTGCAAATGTCAACTGAAATGAGCGAGTCCGCTCAAATGTCTAGATACCCAACACTACACTCCCCCACATTCTAAATCCCTGTACAAGTTTAAAATGTAAAGCTTTCCTTTTTTTTATTTATTATTCCCGATATAACTGTCCATATTTGCACGTGTGTGCACAGGTTTTCCCACTGCTTAGCTACAGTTAGCAGTGTAGACATCGAAGAGGATAATAAACTACTTATATGCGAATTAAGCCACGTAGCAATATTGTAGTGGTAGAGCCTTTGCACAAAGAGGAGGCATCTCGGTTCGAGTCCCACCACTCCCCTTCCCATTTTCTGTAGGAAATCTGTGCATAACAATAATTCCTGACATTTACCTTTTAAATTTTAGTAAAATGCATTGAAATGACCTATGTGGTAGTGAACGATATTTTATATATATATATATATATATATATATATATATATATATATATATATATATATATATATATATATATATATATATATATATGAAGGTGGAATGGTAATGCATACTGATAAATGCATAAGGAACATATCTTAAGCAATGTGAAGCACTGCTAAGCAAAGTTTACTAGCATTAAGCACAGTTAAGTATAATTGCTCATAGCTTAGCACTGCTTTAACTAGCACAATGGCTATGTATGGAGCTGCGCATCGCACCAACTAGCACAAACAAAACATGTTTGCGCGTAGCTGCGCACTGCGCTAACTAGCAAAACATTGGGCAACGTCGAGCAACGTTGGGCAAAGTTGAGCAAAGTGGGCTAAACACAGCCACACCTCCTAGCTGGTCTGGCCAGTAGTAAAATAAAAAGCAATGACAGGCCTCGAAGCCAGGATACTGTGCACCATAATCACAGTACTAAACCACTAAGCCATGACAGCTTTACATATGGATGCATTTCCAACACACTCATATATATCAGTGGAAGTTTACCCATTGCTAAGTAGGTTTTCTTTTAGCTGAGATTTTTCAAAACCGGCCAGTCACAAATAAGTGCGGGAAATGAGGCATATTTAAGCTCTATAGGCGGGAATAATCGCCATAACTGGTTGTAGCTCCCATCTGCAAACAGCATTGGCTGGTGTTGGAGAGGGCTCTCGTTTTCGAGCGCAACGGTGGGGCATTGAGGAGTCAAAAGTAATGGTTTGGCTCCTCATCCACCATCATGATGCAAGACTCCTGCAGGGCCAGTTTCAAGGCACTGAGTACAAAGGGGAAGCCTGGAACCATCTAGCACATGATCTCACCAGTGCCACAGGTGCCCCTCGGACTGGTGAGCAGGTCCGATACCACTACTCAGACCTGAAGAGACACAAGGAGGACCAACTGAACCAGAGGATACAGGAGGCCCGTGAAATGGAAAATGCTCCACTACTGAGTATGTAGCCATGGAATGAAGTATGTAAGAATTGCTATAGTAGTCCATGTTATGGATAGGTATGTCTCAATATCCCTTCATTTACTTCACAGCTGCAGGTGTCCGTGCTGTGAATCAGCAAGCCTATGCAGATAGGCTGCTAAGGCTGTGCCACCAGGCAGGTTAGTAATTATTCTGCATGTGTTGTCATATAAAAGAAGTGAGAGAGCCTGAAAAAGAGTTTTTAACCCATTAATAAAGGTATAATAAGTCTTGAATAACTTCTCTGCATGTACTGTTACATAAAATAAGTGAGACAGCATGAAAATGTGTTGTAACCCATTAATAAAGGTATAATATGTCTTGAATAAAATCCTCTGCATGCACTGATATATCAAATAAATGAGAGAGCCACTAGAAAAGTGTGTAATGTAATTAATAAAGGTATAATTCCTGGAGTGTGTCCGTGTCACTTTCTTCGATATGTTGTTGTACCCTTGCATTATAGAAATAGTACTGTTGTATTAAGTGCAGTCAACCCAAACATGGTTAGGCTCATATAAAGTGGATGAAGGGAGTGCCAGTAGCTGTTAAACATATATATAGTCCTCAACTGTCGGTTCATGGCCGGCATGTACAGGTTAATCTGGCACATGAGTAGCTTGTTATTGTGTTCCACAGAAATGTCAGTGTGCTGCTAGAAATGTAGGGGGCTGTCAAAGTATACCTGATAATGTCACCTGAACACATCCAGATATGTAGATATATAAATATAAATGAAATATATAAATATGTAGCAGTGACATCTGCATCCTGGACAGTTTGTATGTCAGATACAGGTCAGGTATATCAAGAACTAGTAAAACCCATTTCACAATTTAACGGACATTGCCTAGTGTCATAATACATGTAGGGGATATATAACTGCAGTCAGTAGGAATGTAGTGTAAACTATAAGTATATATAAGTTGTTAATGGAGGTATCTTTTTACACCCTACTGTATGTGCATAAACAATGCAATTCCACACCTCAATGGGTATGTCTAATCTCATAACATTTGTTGGGACACATGTCCTATTGGTTTATAAATATCAGCATTTACTTTGATGCATGCGCCCTGTTCACATACCACAATCTTGGTGGCCTGTTGCCACCAATCAGTCCTGCATGCTGTTGGAATGTCCACTGTTGTTCTATATATGCATGTGTTATGCTTGCTGTTCAACTGTTGGAACTCTGGTTTGTTGGGTTAATGGGAATACTACTGTATGCTGTTACAACTAAATTGGAATGCTGTTGGCTATTACTAACCCATATTGTCATTAAATCCTCCTAAACATAGAACGTATGGGAAGGCCGGTCCCAGCGGACCCACCTGTCCCACCTCAGCTGGCGATGGCACCTCGCACCAGCAGGTCCAATACCCAGCCAGGGACCTCCTCCTCCATTGGTCCTGTGCCACATTCGGGTGGAAGTACTGCAGGGGATGGGGCTCGTCCCCCCATGCAAGCTTGGCCAGAGGAGGGCCACCTATCCCCCTCTGAATGGTCTGTGCTGTGGTGCGTAGGGAGATCCAGCGTTCAGTTGCTGATCCTCTACGCCAGCTCGAGGCAAGAGTGGCGCAACTCATGGGTGAGCCTGCCCCTCCTACGCAGCCCCCAGCAAAGCTACCCTCTGGGCTGTGAAGGCGCAGTGGTGACTACCCATGGGTGTGGATCTCAGTTCCACTGTTGCCATCTGTGGGCTCATGGGCTTGCGATTTCTAAACATCCTTCCCCGTCAATGGTGTTCACCCACCCCATGTGTCATATTCCTCCCCTGTATGCATCTTGTCTGTTTACCTCCCCAACCTACCTCCTAAAATATACCTACTTCCCCTACCCCACATTCCACTCTCACCTGAAAAAAAAAAAAGGGCAATCTGCTTCCACAAAAAAATTACGCCCTATACATAGCTGCCCATTTTGCACACATGTCCACTGGACACATAAACTGAAATTTAATTGGCAGTACAACATACTTTGTTGTCCTCACCCCTCTTTCAGTGGTGGAAGGTTTCAAATTTCCCTCCAAATTACTAGTATATGCACAGCTGTTGCTGTTAAAGAAATGGGCAGCTATGAACCTTCCCTACACCCGTCCTGCACATCCCTAGCTGTTTTCCCTACTGTCTTTCCCTCTTTGTGCCCCTTTTTCACCACTGTCCTATCTCCCCATTTTCTTTTCTTTCAAAGAAATGAGCGCGAGGGTTAGCGGGAGTAAGCAGTAAGCACAATTAAGCAGTAGTTAGCGGGTTTGCACGAGTGTGTGCTTGTGTGCGCTTAGCTAAGTATTGCTAAGCATCGAGCAAACCTGCACAAACCCACTTACAACTGCTTAAAAGTGCCTTAGTCACCCTGCATATGGGGGGCCTTGTCCTGCTCAGCAGCAAAATAAAACACAACTGTTAGTCTCGAACCCCAGACCTTGTGCACACTAGACTGCATAAAGTACCACAAAGCCACAATAGATAGACTGCAGGCTGTTGCTGAAATATATATATCATGCATCAGAATGAGTGAATGTAAAGGAAAGATAGGAATGCCATAACACAAAACCTGTTCTGTGGAACTTTACCAGCAGTTGTTGTGGAATTGCATTACATGACTGTGATAACAGAACCAGCCATTTTAGCAGTAAATAATGTTACAGCAGCACTTTACAACCCACACACAGTATCATAGCAGGACAATCCCCACCCAAATGTACAGATTACCTGTGTGTTCAAGGTCCAGCAAGGATGTAGGTAGGCATACTCAGTACTGGAATTGTCCAGTTTTCATGAGCATCCTGTGCTAATGTCAACAAAAAAAAACACAAACTGTGCAGAAATGAGTACATATAGCAGTTTACAAACAGTTCATGTGCCAAATGAAAACATCTCAATAACTACGTATGTATGGCAGCTAATTGTATAAGTAGAAAAGAAACTACATACTCCCATGTATCTTGTGTTAGCATTTGTAGGGGTGAGTACAATTCTACACTGACAACTGTGTACTGGAAGTGGCAGCATTCAGGTCTGAGTACAACATTCAAATCACTGGCTACACCCCTAGCATCAGATACAAGAAGTATACCAACCTTCTGACTTACACAACGGTGTCCACAGCAAACAAGCATGGTGCCCACTTTGGAAAGCTGAAATGGCTATGCCTACCTGACTTAGCAATTTATAGCATTTGGTTGCTATGACAGTGAGTACTGCAAGTACCACACAGCAGGCTGCATGCAATTGCCAAATGGTGGCCAACAATTGGTGCAGAGGCCATCACATGCACATGTGCAGATACCTATAAAAGCAGGCTGTACTTGCTGTCCACACATGCAATCATTTCATTGCAGGTATGAAGAGAGAGGGAGAGAGAGAGAGAGTGAGAGAGAGATAGAGAGAGAGAGAGAGAGAGAGAGAGCATTACAGAGGGACACAGAGAGACACAGTCCACAGCAACAGCAACAGGAAACAAAAAAGATATAAAAGAAAATATATAAAAAAATATATATTGAAAAAAATATATTGAAAAAAAAATTATATTGCAAAAAATATATATATTGAAAAAATATATATATTGAAAAAAAATAATATATTGAAAAAAAAATTATTGAAATAAAAAAGATATAAACAAAACAAAGTGTACAAAACACACTGAACTGACTACTACAAACACATACAAAGGAAAGGTATGTAACAGATATGTATTTACTGGCATGTAGTAGATGTTTTTGAAGAGTACTCTACATAGTTTGAATCATCCATATGTGGCAGCAGTATGTATCTATGCACAGATGCCCTGCATAACTACTGCCATGAATAAATCAGTGTGTAGCTGTGTGCAGTGGGATATGACTGTGACATATGTAGTTCAGCATTAAATGTCAAACATCTTATCCATGTTATCTGTGTTCCGTACAGTAGTGTGTACAATGTCTGTTTGGGGGAGTAGCACATACAGTTATGTAAACATGGATGTGACAGAGTAACAATGCATGATAGTCATATTAACATGTGATTAGCATTGGCAACCGCTGTACCAGGCTAGTATGCTAATCTAGCATTTGCAGTTATGTATACACCCTCTAATATTACTGTGTGCTCACATGTGACACCTGTTTATATTGCAGCAAAGCCCAACAGGTTAGCCGTGAGGTACATGGACTGACAACAGTGTGGGCCTTGTGTGTGTATGGCAAACACATACGGAGAGATCAGTCTGTGTCTGATATATTAGCATCTGTACATGTGCATAGAGCAAGGGACATACTGCAACTGTTTGTGAAAGGTGGACATATATATGTTGTTGAAGGTTGTTATGTGCATATTTCTATGTAGGTTGTAGTGTGTGGCAAACCAGACAGCATACAGTGCTGGTATATGACATGTGGTGGTTAAACGCTGTGGGTATGATTCATCAGGTTTGCAGTGTTGCAGCCAGTGAGGCCTGCTAAAGCTACATGGGCTGAGAACACCTTCAGTGCATTCCGCACAACACTGTGCAATATTATGACATAACTGTATACCTCACAACCTTTGCATACTTGATATTCCCACCATGAAAGGTGGACTATATATGTGCCTATATGTATATCTATATGTACACCAATGGATGTTTATATGTATGTGTGTGTGTATATATATATATATATATATATATATATATATAGAGAGAGAGAGAGAGAGAGAGAGAGACAGGGTCATATTTACTGCAACAAATGCCTGGTGACAAAGCCATGGCTCAAGCTCAATGTTGACACTGCATCGGCATCCCTCCTTGCAAAAACTCAGTACCCATAAACTACCACATAGGTGGTAGTCTACTTAACACCGAAGGTGTGATAAGAGACCATTGGACACAGGTGGACAGTAGACTCCCCTTTGATAGTCACAGTGCCACAATAGTCATGTAATCTGTCTATGTGGCACACGTCATCACAAAAGGTGTGCCATCCAGGGAAATATAGGTCAGTGTTTCCCTCTACTCCATACACATAAAACTCATTATAGAATACAATGCCCCATGTGGTATGTACCTCACAAGACATCTACAGCAACTGTAAAGGACACAGACATACCTCAGAAAAAGTAATACCGGCCTCAAACAGATGTCCTATGCAGACCGTCTCACAAAACCACAGCTAGACTGTGTCGCATACTGCCTACCCAGAGGTGACCTCTGCCTAACATACAAAGCTATGTGAAACCCAGAGCTGTTGGACATGCTCCACGTAAACAGATCACAATCCCTATGAGCTACATGCTCTAGGGACCTAAACCTTGTCACCTCAATAAACAGCACATGCTGGAGGGATAGATTCCTATCTCAGAGACATCCCATACTCTGAAACAAACCACCTATCAATAGCAAACAAAGCTCCTAATTAGCAGTCGTCATATATAATCATGATGATTGTATGGGGGATAGGAAATACACCCCAGGAATCACCTCTGTGGCTCTGCTTGACAGGGTCATGTGAAATGAAATTACCTGTGTGTCAAAGGCCAGGGTAGCGTATGGCTAGACATCTATAGGTCCTAGGGCCAATAACCTATAACCTACCTATGAACCGATACACACCCACATGTACTTGTTGCAATAATTGCTATGTGAGGTTGACTGAGTGTGATGGTGAATGTGTTGGTGAATGTGTCAGAGTTCTGTATATGTGTGATAGCTAAGTGGGAAACTGTTTCTGTCATGGTATTATGTGTCCTAGCTGTGATCCTAGCAAAAGATGTGCATGCTATTGCTAGGCAGAAAAAGCAGTACGCCATACAGTCTGACATAGTCCTTTGGTGTTGACTGGGGTGTCCCATTGTAGGCTACAGCAGTACATGTATGCTTATTGAGTGTTACTGCTGGTGAATCCAACCCCTGTATGAACTGTAGTACTACCTGAGGCTGTATGCCTAAACAGCACAGTATGGTGTACATCCACATTTCTTGGAACCACTGTTCTGTTTGTTCCCAGTAGTCCTCACAGATGACATACCTCAGGCATAAGGTCTTGTAACTACTGACACACAGTACTGCATGGTACACAGGTAAAGGTCATGTGGGTTGCCATACCTTTGTGTCTGGTATGTATGTCTGATGTGTGTGTGTGTATGCCTGTACCATGGCCTTGGTCATATGTATGTTACAGGATATAGATGCGTATCTAGCAACATGTATAGTCTAGTACAGCAGTATGCCACTTATATTAACTAATGAGCACATATGTTAGGCAGGGGTTTGCCATCAATGACTAGTGTGGTATACTGGTAATACTGTAACTGGACTTTAGAATCATTGCAGTGGATTACATGTTACGTTATGCATTAGCTTGATACATACCCCCTGTGGCTAGGTGGTGCATTGTGTCACAAACAGTGTGCCATGTACTGTTGTATAGTCTTACATACTGATTTATCTTTGTTACTGTACAAAACATGGTTTGATATATAGATTGTGCCAGGCACTGTCAGGCAGTTGTGGGTTGAGCACTGATATGTGGTATTGAAAGTGTGTATCCTTTGACAGCCAGTAGGTTGCTATATATGGCAGTTAATTGATATCTGTACTTTAGAATGTTAAGTGTGCCACTTGACTTGCTCACACATATTATTTCATTGTCTTCCAGGGTCATGGCCCACCATCATAATCCCTCATATAGCCCAGCAGAGGAGGAAGTGATTATAGCCACTATGGCTCAGCACTACGCCCTGCTGTTCTCAGGAACCAGCCAGGACCAGCATGAGTGGACTGCACTGTGGCAAGATCTTGTCCGTAGGGTAAACGACCTAGGCATGCATAACCGGACATATGAGCAGGTACGCCATCACTGCAGTGATTTAATTAGACACGTCCGGCAGCGTGCATCTGATATCCATAGACAACAGCTTGCCACAGGTGGTGGGGTAGCCATCCATCCCCTCCTCACCAGAGTGGAGGAGCTGCTCCTGAGCCAGTTGGCTCCTGGCCAACAACAACAACAACAACTGACATATATCATCATGGAGGCCAGAGCCACCCAGCAAGTTGACATGGAGCGTGCAGGTAACATGGCATAGTTGTACACTACTGTTACCTCTATTGGTAGATCATGCTTATGTGAGATGTGTACTGTGTAGTTACAAGATGTGGTGCCTAGTGTTGTGCAATAATAATAATTAGGAATATAGTCTGCATGCCTGTGACTGTCAACAGTCATACTACTGTAAGATTGCAAACACACAGTAGCAGTGCTACAGTTTTTGCCACTGACAAACTGTCTCATATCCTTGTAGGTCCCTCTGGTGTGACAGCAAGGCAGCAGACCCATGCTGGTGAGTGTGTTCTACATTTAATATTGCTAATTAAATGTGCATGTCATAGGTGAAGTGTAGGCCATGTACACGTCACACACCTGTGCATAATGCATGCTGTGCATGTTTGCTGTGAGACTATGCACATCTCAGTAATGTGAGTAGCTGCCTCAAACACATGCAATACACAGAGCATCCCACACAATTGTGTCAACACTGTAGTGGGCATTGGATAGGCAGAGTCGATACACATGCACACAACATACACAACTGTGTCATACGCAGTACATGTTAACATGCTACACATTGCGTATTCAGACAC
Source organism: Protopterus annectens (assembly GCF_019279795.1). Classification (NCBI taxonomy): domain Eukaryota; kingdom Metazoa; phylum Chordata; order Ceratodontiformes; family Protopteridae; genus Protopterus; species Protopterus annectens. The sequence continues at coordinate 281,824,108 of NC_056725.1, forward strand.
CCGCTGTAAGGTCACGCTCCAGTATCCCAAATGTAATCCACACAGCACACATTATATACCTGAGGGGTAGAGGCTCTCATGTGGCTGTGGGAAACTCTTCAATACATAACACATTCATGTTAGGCAATGCCCCCTATTGGGCACCTTACAAACTCATGTAACAACTGGCTGTGAAATGGTGAATGTAGCCATGGTACTGCAGTTCAGGTACAACATGCTATGTGCCAGTCTGGCACACATTAGTAGCCTTGAGTGACCAGATGATGCTGAATGATAATGGCTCATGGTACTACACCCCATCCAGTTACAGTGGCCACAGTACTACACATATCATTAATTGCTATGCACCTCAATGTTGTGTGTGTGCAAACATATGCACCTATACACAATATGCATATCAATCACCATTTGTACAAAGTGACACACATATGTCTTGTAATGCTATTGAGTGTATAGGTCACATGACACAGATTGTGTATGTGTGATGTTTAATGTTGCAGTTGTGTTGTAGCATGCCATGTCATAGCTGGCACTGGCATGTCCACAATATGTCCTACGCTCACCATAACCACTGTACAATGGCTCTGTTGAGCAATGGTATTCCATCAGGTATACATGCACCACTCATCCTGTGTGTATACATAGCATGTATCTGCTAAACCTGTGTCCACAATTATCTGCAAAAGACACAGATGCTCTAATCAGAAATGGATATCTATGTGACACACAGATACACATCCAGCCATGGTATGTATACCTGTGAGTGATGGTGCACAGGACATTGCAGAGCTTTTAATACTTGCACAGCAATGTTGTGTCCATGTACACATTGCATTCCAGGGTGAGGCCAATCACTGAACAAAACACACATCCCATCAAAGCCATGTATACTGTTATTAGCATGGGCTGTCTACAGTCACACTGCATGCTGTTGAGCAACACACGCCCTGCATGCTGACATGTTTGATATAAATGTTTGGCTTGTGATACTGTACCGCACCATCACATGCTATTGAGTATGTTCTGGATTGCTGGTGGTGTGTGTGTGTGTGTGTGTGTGTGTGTGTGTGTGTGTGTGTGTGTGTGTGTGTGTGTGTGTGTGTGTGCGTGTGCGTGTGTGTGTGCGTCTGTTTTAGTGAGGAGTGTATTTGTGTGCATGTGTTCATGTGTGCATGTGTGCATGTGTTCATGTGTGCATGTGTGCATGTGTTCATGTGTTCATGTGTGCATGTGCTCATGTGTGCATGTGTGCATGTGTTCATGCGTGCATGTGTGTATGTGTGCATGTGTGCCAACATCATGTACAGGTCGTAAAGTGTGTTTCCTCTCTTCCTCTGACAGGTGCTGATTTTAGGCTGGTTCACTGCAGCAGGGAAACTGATGTCACTGAGCATAATAGTGATAATGATGATAGGTGTGTTGTGGCACATGCATGTTTGCCAGGGTCTGTCGTTGGGCCACCAATCGACAGTACACAAGCGTCCACCACATCCATGCACACAGTCATACTGTCAATACATCCCTCACCAATGGCCTTAGCTGAGGGACAGCATACAGCCGGCATTGGCCAGGACAGTGTGGTATCTATGGCACATGCATCCCGACACAGCAGCCATACCCAGATGTCTGGAAGGGTACCACATAGGCAGATGTCCAGGGGTTCTCGTCGGAGCACTGCTGCTCATCATGCCACTGGCAGATGTGCCAAAGGTCTTACAACCTCACGCATGTTCCAGGCTGTCATGGAGGCACAGGCACATATGAAACGGTACACCAGACAGGGACTAAGGGCACAGAGGGCACATAACACCACCATAATTGACAGTATCCGTGACCTAGCAGGTGCCATCCATCATTACACTGAGGTCACTGATAGACATTGGGGTGAGACATTAGATGTCCTCCGCAATGTCATGTCCAGTGTCAGGACAGTGCGGGATGGTTGAGTCGTCAATGTGGACGTATGCCAGCAACATCAGCAGCTGGCAGTCACCACGGACATCCCTCAAGTCACAGCTGCTCCCGTAGTGCCAGTACCAGCCCCAGCAATGTTGGGGGTGGGCTGTTCATAGACCATCCTAGAAGACTACGTGCACGTGGCTCTGGACAGTCCCAGCAGGGACCTGGGTCCAGTGTACATCCATCTACCTCTGAGGATAGTACCCAGTCAGGCTTAGTACCTGATAGTGTCAGTAGCACCCCTGCCAGGCACAGGTACCATATCCCTGGCCAGAGACGGTGATCTGTAAAGCCTGGCAGGTACAGTATGTGGCTGTCCCACAAATACTGGTATATGGTAGCCACATGGTGGAACTGTGTGCATGCAGACACACACACATAAACAAGACACCTAGGGCTACCACATACTCACACACATTACATCAACATTGCCTATAGCAGTACTCTTTGCCCACACACACACACACACACACACACACACACACACACACACACACACACACACACACACACACACACACATGTCAATTGTATGGCTCACTGTAGGCCCCTGGCAAACCAACAACACACCCTGTGCATATGATGAAACCTGTGCCACCTCCTGTCATCTGTAACATCGATGCAGGAACAGGCTACCATGGTGCTGATGCACAGGGTGACTTTATAGAAGTATAGCAATGTTAGCATGTTGTCAGCAGTAGAGTGTAATGATATGTTTGAAGGTGTAGCTGAGCAGGCATGATGCATTTAGGCTATGATTGTCAATGTAGTAATGTTTACACCAGGGTTAGTTCCAATAGTGTATTGTCCACCCATGTGCCACTTAGCTGATGTGTGTAGTATTGGCAGCATGTGTTAGAGAGTGGACAGTATGTGTGGGATATGTGTGGCACAGATTTGCAGGTGTACGTTTGTGAACATGGTGGAGGTGCACTGTCTGCATGTACGTGCATAGTGGACACATGGGCAGGGTGGAATGCCCTGTATTACACAGTAACACTGCATAGTCTCTATTGGTGGCCAGTATGCATTGTACTACACACATTTCGGAACTTGACTACACATGTGTGTATGACATGGTTTGACACTGTGCTGTGGGTGATACTGCTACTATCTGTCATTGTTTTGCATTCTGGTAGTATACATAACTTCAACAGCCTGACCATAACCAATCGTTAGATGATGTCTTGACAACTGACACACAGATGTAGGACACACAGTAACATTTGGATCCTTCAGGTACTATACTATGCCAGTAACCAGTGGTATTCACCTGCACCCATTACTGAGACCACTCCTGTTTGGCATATAGCTCTCTTAGGTACAAGCAATCACAGTAGGGATATGTCCGTCCACGTGTAGTAATGCATACAGTGGCCTATAATGCATTCTCCAGATGACACACACATTCTCCACAAGGGTATCACACAGACAGATCCCTGTTGTCAAACCCATGCTGTAAAGCTATAAGCCAACCAAAGCATAGTCATCCACCTTTATGGAACATAATATCCCCACAGTACCACATAGGTAGTAGCCACCAACATGAAGAGCAGGTACCGATGTGTACATGCAACCAAGTGGTACGTCATCTCTCCTTTGATAATCACATTTCCAAAGGTATTTTTAAATCCCTCGGTGGATCACATAAGCCATAAGGGGGTCTGCATGCATATCCACAAAGGTTGTTGTACACCTATAATGAATAGCCATCATTGATAGACTTTGCTGCATTTGAACAGATCTGACATATACCTCGGCCATAAGCCCTCACTCACACAATTCTATAGAAACCGTAATGAGCGTGTGTGACACAGTTGACCTAGGCCAGGGATCACTGCAGTGGCTGGCCTTGTCACAAGCATACAGATGTGACCTAAGGTCTGGAAAGCAGCAGCACACTCTGGAAAAGATGACAGATGTGTTCATGGAGAAAGCAGGGTTCCCACACATGCAATAATTGAGGTCACATGTATGTATATGTATTTGCCACACAGCTACCTCACATGTGCAATGCACATACTGGTGTCATACTGATATGTCATACAGTAGTAAAAGCAAAACCCACAACACATTGACCAACAGTGTCACACACATAGAGCACAGAAACACTCACCAAGTGCAGGAATCAAACCCCTACCTAACGACTTCATGATACTAGAGGAGTATGTATTAACACAACACGCTATACACACTACTGTGAGTTCTTTTTTCCACAGGTATATTTGTAGGATGGTGACATCATCAGACCTGACAAAGATTAGTATACCACTTTTAAGGTGTTTGAGTACTCTCCAAAAAGGTTGCTTTTTTCCAAGGAGATCACACACAAACAGAGACACACGCACTTGTCAAGTGCTGGTTTCAAACCCCTATCTAACTGGTTTATCATACTACAGGAGTACGCATTTACACGACGCCCTATACACATTACTATGAGTTCTCTTTTCCACAGGTATATTTGTAGGATGGTGACATTATCAGACCTGACAAAGATTAGTATACCACTTTTAAGGTGTTTGAGTACTCTCCAAAAAGGTTGCATCTCTTCAAGGAGATCACACACTTGTTAAGTGTAGGATTCAAACCCCTACCTAACTGGTTTATGATAGTACAGGAGTATGCCTTTACACGACGTGCTATACACATTACTGTGAGTTCTACTTTCCACAGGTATATTTGTAGGATGGTGACATCATCAGACTAGACAAAGTGGGTTACATTAGGTGACATTGGGTGGGCTACATAGAAGGAATGTCTAAACACATTGGCCATGTGATCATCAAAGGAGAGTTTACTATCTAACTGTGCCCCCAGGACCTTCATGACTTCCTCCATACATACTGGTGTACCACCTATGTGGTAATTTGTTTGCACGTTTTAGCCAAAGGGGATGACTATGCATTCTTTGGCATTCTGCTTGGGGCATTGTTTTGACACCAGGTATCTGTCTCTGTAAGACCCTTCTGGAGGATGTGTGTGTAAGCCATAGAGACAATTATGGACCACAGTTAGCAGTCATCTGCAAACCTGTTCAGCCATACTCCTCCCGTGCTTGCCTGTACGTCTGAGCAGTGTCTAGTGAACAGGTGGGGTCCCAGGACCAAGACCTGTGGGATGCCATTTGTGACTGGCTTAGAGTCGGATATGGCACCCGCAACTCTGAACATGTGTGTTTGATCTGTGAGCCACTTGGACACCCATCCTGTGACATAGTTGTTAATGTTCAAGCTGGTAAGCGTGTCCATGATGACAGAGTGGGGAATGGTGCAAAAAGTCCTTAGTGAGGTCCAGGTGGGCTGTGTGGACTACTTTCACCTCCAGCTATGTCCTTGGTAACTGTTTGAAGTAAGTCAACTATGTTTAGTAGGCAGGATCTGCCTTTAACAAGGCAAGGTTGTGTAGAGTCCAGTGTCTCTGTTTATGGGTTCCATGACAATTTGCTCAATAGCTTTGTAGACCAGGCTGAGTAGACAGATAGGGCAATGGTTTCTAGGTTCTGTTGTGGCACCCCCTTTGTGGAGCTGGATGACTGTTAGTGTATGCCATTCTTTGGGTACATACCCTGTGGTACAATTGAGTCTGGGCAGTGAATGTAAGTGAGGATGTAGTTCCTTTTGGGCCTAGTGTAAGACGCAGCCTGGGACACCATCCAGTCCCATTGATGCTGTGTTCTTGGCTTTGGAGAGGGCTGTCTGTACCTGCATGTCCATGACATATGGGGCTCTGCATCCTTCTGTGATGGACACAGGCCCTTTTAGGGGTGATGGGGGGAAGTTTACACTGAACTTGTCCCCCAGGATGTGGCCAATGAAAGTTGGTTCAGTGTAATTCTTGCCATTTGTCAGTAGCTGACAGCATATTTGGAAGTTGACACCTACATGTCTGGTATAGCTACCGCAGGCTTTGTGGTTGCTATTCTTACATTCCTTGGCAATTTGTCTTTAGAAACTGCCCTTGAATTATTTTATGAGCGATCATTGTTTCTTCCTTATAATGATCAGTGATGCCTTTCCTTTTAGTGAAGTTGGCTCTATCAGGTGTTAGTTTCCTCCTTCTGTTGTCTAGCTTATTTATGGGCAACGACCACCAGATTGTTTTCTATTTTTGGAGGAGTGCATCTTGGTTTTATTTGTGATGTCTCAATCCATGCATCCCTGCAGATGCTCATAGGATGCACTTGTAACTGATTTGGCAGATTGTATACCATTATCCTATAGCAAGAGGGCTTTGGAACTTTCCACTTTGGTCTTGGGACGTGTGCAGTTTGCTTTTGAAAATGTCTTCACAGTGGTTTCATTGACTGGGTGGGGGGGCAGGATGTGGATGTCCAGTGGGATTACTTTATGATTTGATATTACTAGTTAGGGTTTTATCTCTGTTGTGGAACACTGGTACCCCATGTTGGTGATGATCATGTCCAGTATGGTGTCACCTCTAGTGGGCATGGTGACCAGCTGTTCCAGGGTGTTAGAGTTTTTAAACTCTAGGAAACATTGGGCAAAGGACGTTGTACACAAGTAATTCTCCCACTCAGTGTTTGTGTAGTTGTAATCACCTCATATAATGGTGTTTGATAGGACCTTTATATTTTCCACTGTTCTCAGGAATACTGAGTGAGGTTCCTGTGACAAGGTAGGTGATCTGTAGCAGGCTGCAATCTGATGAGCAGCTTTGCCCAATGTTAGTTGCACTTGCATGGTCTCCAAGGCCTCATGCTGTGCCACTAACCTGAAGGTGTGGATATCCATAAGGTAAATGGGTACACCCCTTCCTTTTGTATTTCACTTGTGGTTTTGGGTCCGAAGGTCAGAGGGATTGTGAGTGTTTTACGTGGAGCATGTCCAACAGCTCTGCATTTGATATAGCTTTGTATGTTAGGCAGTGAACACATCTGAGTAGGCAATATGCAAGGGAGTACGGATGGAGCATTTTGAGATGGTCTGTGTATGGCATGTATTTCAGGCTGCTAATGCTCTTTGTGAGGTTTTGCTGCAGGCATTCCAGTTGTTGTAGTTGTCTTGTGAGGTACATAGCAAAAGTGGCATTGTACTCTATTATAGTTCTAGTGAGTGATGAGTAGTGTGGAACAATGTCCTCTTCTATTCTGCATGAGACACATTTTGTGATGAGGTGTGCCACATAGCAGGATTTCCTGACTACCGTGAGGATGTGATTATCACAGTTGTGTCCAGTGTCCTCCTCTGACCCAAGGTCTCTTGTCACACCTTCAGTGTTAAGTATACTACCGCCTATGTTGTAGTTCTTGGCTACAGAGTTTTTAACAAAGGGGATGACAATGCACCTTTTGGCATTGAGCTAGAGCCCATGGCTTTGACAACAGCCATCTGTCTCAGTGAGGCCCACTTGTAGGATGTCCACATCTTTAGTGTTTACAATTATGGCTCCTAGTTTGCAGTCCTCTGGAAACTTCAGTAGCCACAGACCTTCCATGTTAAAATTTACTTCAGGGAAGTAGATACTAAACAGGACAAGACCCAGGACTGGACCCTGTGGTACTGCACTCGTCACTGGTCCAAAGTCATACTTGGAGTCTGCTACTTTCACAGTGTGTGTTCTGTCAGTAAGTCTGTTGGCAACCCATCTTGTGACATAGCAATCTATACCTAGTTTAGTGTGTTTATTTATATTTCCAGAGTGTAGGGTGGTGTTGTAAGCCATGGCAGGATAAACATAGGCTGTGTAAACCACCTTACCCTTGTCTACGGTTCTGTTGACTGCTTCAATGTCATCTATCAGGTTGATCTGCATTTTACAAACCCAACATGGTTGTGGTCCAGGGTTTGGGGATTACAAATGTAATTTTTTATATGTTGTATGATGATACATTCCATGGCCTTGAAGACCGGGCTCATCAGGCTAATGGGGCACTAGTTCCTGGGGTCCGTGGTGTCTCCACCCTTGTGTAGTGGGATAACTGTCACTGTGCACCATTCAACAGGCACAAAGCATGAGGTGAGGCTATGACTGCACATGGTAAATCTGTGTGGTGCCTGTTCGTTCTGTGGTTTGTGTGGAACACAGCCTGTGAAGTTATCTGGTCCCATGGCTGCTGTGATACTGGCTTTGGAGAGTGTTTTTTACCTGTGCAGCCATGATGACAACTTTGCAGTCTTCCATTCTGGAGATGTGCTCTTTCATGGGTGAGAGGGGGGTACAGTTAACACTGATCCTATCTGCCAAGATGTTGGCAATATCAGTTGGGTCTGTATATTTAGTGCCATTAAGCTGTACTCAGAACAGATCTGAGTGTAGCCATGACATGGACCTGTCTGTTGGGCGGAGATCTCCTGAGTAGACAGTATGCAACAGAGTACAGATTGGGTTACATTCAGTCTTGTTGCATGGGTCAACTGTTTGAGGCCAGTAATCCTCTTGTTAGGGTACTTCAGTGGTCTTTCTGGCTGCTGAACGTGCCTAGTCAGATTCATCGCAAGTATGTTGTGGTACTCTCTGATGGGTCTGATGACTGATGAGTAGTGGGAACCTCCTTTGACCTACATGCACAAACCTTGGCAGTTTGTGTGAACACATAGCATGATTTTCTGACAACTTTGTGAATGTGTTTCTGAAAGTAGAGATGTCTATCTACATTTGTCCATAGATCCCTTATTATCACCTCCGTATTTGGCATGTGTGTGAGCATGCCCAGTATGACCTTTCAGTGTGATGCTGAATGAAGTCCACTACATTTGTTGGAGTGTGTGAGCATGCCCAGTATAGATATTTATACTATATGTGTATGGAAAATCAAGTTGTATTTTTACAGCAGGCCTCACCTTTGTGTCATAGATCAATAGGGACCATGCTGTGCCTGCAGGGCTTCCATGAGACACTTTGCATAGACTTATTAACATTTCTACATACAGGGGGGACAGCTATTCTTTCTACATTTCTACCCGTGGGCACACTTGATTGTTAGTGTGGGTGTAAATAGGATGAGGGGTTCACCTGACACTTATACACATTTTCTATGCTTGCACTGCTATGTACGGTACACCATTTCAGTCTGCACTGTTGCCTATCATACTGGCTTGAGGCATACTACTGTACTACACTTCTTAGCATCCAATGCCACATATATTAGATTGCAACTTCATAGCCTATACCGCCTGGCCTGATGTTCTCTGTTTGCATAGGCCTGTGGGGGAGGTTACCCATATGCCTCTTTAGGGGCATGTTACAGCATTTCTTTGTGTTTGCATTACTGTACAATTGTCCTGCTGGGTCTGTGCTACTGAAATTCTATCATGGTCTAGTGGTTCAGTACTGTGACTATAGTGAACAGTATCCTGGGTTCGAGCCCTGTCACTGCTTTTTATTTTCATGCTGGGCAGACCAGACTGCTTAAGGGACAGTAAAGCTAATATGAGCATGTTTACCTGTCTTTGCTCAACTTTGCCCAACCTTGCCCAACATTGCTCAACATTGCCTGACATTGCACTAGTTAGCACGGGCAATTTTGTTTACATGTAATAAATATTGGTAAAAGCTGCTTAATACTGTTTTATATTGCTTAAAACATGGCAATCATGCCTCAGGTGGTGCTGCAGGGCTGCTTATGTCGGATGCACATACTACACTCCCTATACATGTTTGGAAACAGGTAGTGTCAAGTTAGGCATTCCTTTTATTTTATGTGCGGGTCAGAGAGAGGTATCATTTCCAGGGTTCCTACTGAGCCAGTGAATGTGCTATGGGTTGCCTCTTTGCCAAGGCCAAGGCATACTGGGCACGCCTTCTTCTGCCTACTGTGGCAGGCTCAGGTTGTTCCTCCTCCGAGTCACACTGTGCCTGTGCAGGCCTTGGCAATGGTGGTGGGCTGTTTGGCCCTGCCCCATGCTGGTCCTGCTGCAGCTGTTTTTGCAGGATCATATTGTGTAGCATGGCACATACCATGACAATTTGGGTACATGTAGTTGGTGAGTACTGCAAGGTTCCACCAGATGTGTCCAGGCACATGACTTGAGCATCCCAAACACACGCTCGATTACATTTCCTGTTTGTGCGTGTGCCTCATTATGGAGTTCTTGTTCAGGTGTGTGTGCATTTCTGATAGGTGTCATCAGCCATGGCTCCAGTGCGTATCCAGCATCCCCCACTAGGTGACCATCAGGAATGTCCCCATTGGCAAATGTCTGGTACAGCTGCATCAGATGCCAGATATGGGAATCGTGGTAGCTTCCAGGGCAGCCAGCTCACACATTCAATATTATTCCCTGGGCATCTCACATGACCTGGCAGTTGATGGAGTGGAACCCCTTGCAGTTGATGTAGGCCCTACCCCGCTCACTGGCTGGTGCTTTGATGTGTATGTGCATGCAGTCAATTTCACCCACTACCTTAGGGTATTCCGCAATTTGCTGGAAGAGACGCATATTGCTGGCCAATACCTCACAGGGATTGGGGAAATATACATGATCACTGACATGTGCTGACATGGCATTCAGGAACTGATGCAGTATCCTGGATGCTGATGCCTGTGATATCCCCATCATATCACCAGTTGGTCTCTGGAAGGTACCTGTTGCTCGTATTCTTAGGCCAACACATACCTTGGTTTCCACTGGGATGGGTTCCCCTCTATTGGTTCTGTGTGTGAGGCATGGCCTGCACAGCTCAACAGTTTGCTGCAGGAGGTCTCTGTCCACTCTATAGCGTTCCACTATCTCCAGCTCATGTAGCCCCTGGTAAGTTACCCTGGGTCTGTACACTCTTCTCTGTCTCCTCACTGTGGGTTGCTCAGCAGCATTCACAATGGCACCACCCTCAGCATCTTGCACATGTTGCTTTATAATAGCAATATCAGCCCCTAACATTTTTTTGTCTCAGTTGAGCTTTTTAAGTTTTCACTTCTCTTTGTAGAATGCAGTGTTGCAGTGTTTCTGAGAAAAATATGGGGGAATGTTGTTTGCAGAGTTTTAAGTGCTGGGCTGGGCTAGTGTACTGCCTGTGTAATTGGCTGATTCTGACTGATTTCACCTGGCAGGTCTGCTAGTTCTCCTTGCTTAACTTCCTACTACTTCTTTTCCTTCCTTTTCCCTTTCTGTTTCCACAGGGGGCAGCGACGCACAAACAAGTGCAAACATGTGCACACGTGAGCACACAGGGTTTAACAGGCTTACACGGGCTTACACAGGCTTACACAGGCTTAGATGGGTGCACATGCATGCACACAGGCTTAGACAGCCTTACACAGGCTTACACGGGTGCACACATGCGCACACAGGCTTAGACGGGTTTACAGGTGTGCACACGCACGCACACAGTGTAAGCATCTTTGCAAGAAACTTTGGTGTTATTCATGGCGTACACCTTCGGTTTCTGAGTTTCAGTTAAAACAACTGTAGACACGCCTCTTCCAGTCCTGAGTCATTTACAGCAAACACATGCCACTCTGCTCCAATAAGCTTACAGTCTTTGATACATACCCCCTCATGATGTCACCTATTTTCTACTCTGTTCCTCCCCTACACTCTTACACTCTAGGGACATGGTTCACATGGCAGGTAAAATTGGGATTCACTATCCTTATCCTCATTTGCATAGGATTGCCTAGTAATGCTTGGTTACATCTCTCAGACTGAGCTTCCCCCCTTAGCAACCACTACTCAGTAGCCATGTTGTCTTCAGCCTGCCATTCACCTGCATGGCAGATGAATATTTTTAAATAAAATGCCTATTTTTGGCTTTTATTTTTTTTTTCTGGTTTTTAGAGCGCCGCATGTTTGCACGGCGCTGCGCTATGCTTAAACATCGGAAATCGGGGGGAAAAATAATTTTTTATTATTTTGCAACAGATAAAAATGCCAATGGCCTTATATTTGGCCATTGGCATGCTTCCTCAACTGGATGCATCCTTTATTTGGAGCTGTCATAGCTCTGTTTTGCTACTTGCAGAACAGTACTCCATTACCAACCGAGTACATTTCTGCAAATAACACTACTCTTACTCGGACAGGTTAGTGTTTCCTGGATCACAAATTTACCTCATTTGCATAGCTTTCAGCAACAAATGAGGTAATTTGCATAACATAACACTGTCCATGCAAGGGTAGTTTTAGGAGCTCTCATGCACGCCCCTGCCGGCTGTTCCTGGAAAGCTCGGTAGACATATTGGCTGTCTGGAGTCTTACTCTACTCTTAGACTCCATGCAAGCCTTCGTGAATCTGGACCATTATATTTTACTCACATAATTTACAATAGGTAAATTACCTAAAAATTAATTAACAGCCTCTGCTCCATGAACATGCTTAATCCTGGTATATAAGCAATGCACATCAATAAAAAAAACAATACATGTCAGCTGACCATTTTATATTCTCTATTAAAATTAAAAACTCACCAGAAATTTTCATATAGGATGAAAGTGTTAGACTGAATTATCAGCAGGTAGACAGACTAACTCTACAGCTATGCTGAAGAGTTTATTGAAACAAGCCAACCAAGCATACTTGTGAGATTGTAAACATTTTCTTTATAACACAGGTCACTGTCAGATACACTGCACTTCCTCAGCTGGATCAGATTACACAAATGTCCACCAAATAGCCTTTTACAGGCACTTTTTTCTAGTTTAAAACTTTGTCCTTGATGAAAACATTTTTTCCTGCATTGAAGCCTTTTTGTCTGCATGTTTACCTCATCCAGAGAAAATCAGTTCTCAGCAGGCTGAAGTGTTCTTTCATTGACAGAATACTCTGTAAATGTTTCTGCTGTGTTAGCCATTTCCCTATTCACTTGAATATCTGTGTACATTCAACAGTTTAGGATATTTCAACTACTCTCTATTGTTAATGCCAGCTGTTACTAAAACATTCAGAAATATAATACCTTTTGTTCGATACAAGCATGTTCTATTAAGCTAATTACACTTGTTTATTGCATATTTCTTTTCTGCCCTTACAGATGCTGTGTTGTAAAAATATCACACTGTTACTATGATTACCAAACCTCTGTTACTGTGAAGGAAAAACAGTTCTATCAAATCATATTGTAACAATTGTTAATGTATGTTATGTACTTCGCAGATGACAAATATTCTAGTTGTCTACTGATGTATTATGTTCTTCATCTGTAACTATGTTTGTAATTGTTAAGTGCTAGTTGTCTACTGATGTACTATGTTCTTCATCTTTAACTATGTTTGTAATTGTTAATTGCTATGCTGATCAAATTGTTAATTGCTATGTAAATCCAATGTAACTACTGTCTGTATATTTTAATTGTGGAGCTTTTCTCCCCGGGCCGTCACTGAAAATGGACCTACGTCCAGTCGGACACTCCCGGTCCACAAATGTAAATAAATAAATAATAATAAATATATATATATATATATATATATATATATATATATATATATATACATATATATATATATATATATATATATATATATATATATATATATATATATATATATATATATATATATAACCTACTTCCAACTTCTGAGCATCAAAGACCAAAGGATCAAAGTTGCAAAATATCAAATCTTAAAAAAAAAGTGAAAACTTTTTAATTCACATTTTTTCAGGGGGGGTGCAAGCCACCCTACACCCCCACACCCCCTGGCACTTAAATATATCAAATCCAAGATTGCACTACAGTGAAGAGAATGGTAAATTTCCCTTTCTCCATTCACAAGATTCGATATTTTACAATGTTGATCATCTGGTCTTTACAGATCAGTGATTCAATGCGAAGGAGACCCATAAATATATATCAAATACGTTATTACCATGAGCGGACCCGTTTTTACTTTATATAATTCTACCAATATTCATAAAACCATATATTAACATCTATCTTATTAATAAAACCAAGACAGATGAAAAAGGAACAGGCAGTCCAACACCAGCAAACCAACTCAAATTTAATCCACGTTAGTGCTTTTATTCAGATAAACCACATGAACGTCTTCAGACGTCTGAAGAAGTTCATGTGATTTATCTGAACAAAAGCACTAACATGGATTAAATTTGAGTTGGTTTGCTGGTATTGGACTGCCTGTTCCTTTTTCATCTGTCTTGGTTTAAATAGTTTGTGGAGTTTGTCTTTGGATAACACCTATCTTATTAAAATGTATTGCGCTATGAAACAGTGAGCATACCAGGTAATTATTTCAACTGTTATGTACTTTAGGAAGACAATAAAATGTGGCAATACTACTAATCTTGGATAGTAACTTTTTTGAATATCTTTTTCTTTAGAATAATCATGTCTTTCATGCTTACATAAAGATTCCATAACTGTTGGACCTTTCCTTCATAGATATTTTTATTAATTAATTGACAGACATTGCTATCATTTTACATGCACAACACACATATTTAAATATTATACATTATAAAATACCACAGTATTACTACCTTAATCTGATGTTTTAAAAATCAACAAAGTGTTTTTACTCCTTAGATTTAGCATCTTCCATTCTCCTTAAACAGATTATACAGAACATTATTCATCTCTTTAATAAACCAATAATATACGTTTTTCACTTCATATAAATTCAAAGCCTAAGAATGTTTAATTCATTCATTTTCAAACAGTGAAATAAGTTCACTTTTATCGTATCCTGACAATTTTAATTTAAAACAAGCATATGATTTCATCACATTAGAACCACAAGAACAAAAGCTATCATTTAAGAAATCATAAAAAATAATCTTCCAAATATATAGAATCAAAACATTTACATTCAATACCCACATCAGTGTTATATGAAAAAATAACTTTCTAGCAAATATAAAAATATGAATGTTTAGTTTGTATAACTGTAGTAAAACTGTTAAGACATACTTTAACCCATGTGTCAAATCTTGCAATTAAAAGTTCTATAAATTGGGTATTCAAAATTAGTTTTATTAAAACAACATGCATCATTTTAAAGGTTATGACTTTAAGATCTAAAGGACTGAAAGTAAAATGTAATTGGAAGATTTTCTTTAGATAATTAATTGCTCAATGATGCTTAATTTATGCATGGGTGTGATTATTGGGATTGCTGTATATAACTGAGTGTTTTGATATTGCTTTAATGGAACTCTTCTAAAGGCATGTGCCAAGGCACCAGAAGATGAGTAAGATTTTTCACATCTGTTAGTCTTTATTCAATCTTTTTTTTTTTACTTTGTTCTAACTTAATCTGCTTTTGGTATGTCATGTACTGAAATCATGCTTTCTGGTTGCAGAAAGAAAGTAGATGTAGATAGATATTCTTTAGTCTATAACCCATCAGTAGCTGAGTATATGGCAAACATGCATCTTTTAAAAGAATACTTCTATATTGCAGTAAATATAGAGGTACCTTTGTGTAACAGTCAATGTTATATTTTTTCCATGAGTTTTTTTGAAAATTTGAAGTCTCTTATCTACTTAGCCATTGGATCCTGGATTGATCTACAGGAGGTTACATACTGAAACTGTCACTGATCTGAAATATCTTTTGGTTGGCATACTGTGCATGCTATAGATCATTGTCTGCGATAAATATATCAGGTGTTCTGTGCATCATAAGTAATGCTTCAAGTGCATAAATGACACTATTGCTTGTTGGGTCCTGTAGTTTCATAAACTCTGAAAGTATAAGGTAATAGTCTACAAATATTTTATCCCAAACAGTAAAAAATTTTGATCCACCTTTAATCTACAGGTATCCTATATTGTGAGATAAGTTTACCTTTTCTTGGATTATTGTTATGTTATGCATTCCACATAAAAGAATCTTGTATTTCTTTCTTAGTATGCATTGACATGACTGTCCAACATTTAGCATCATGTGCTCATTCAGTTCATGATGATTTGATGTGACGTATGCATTTTTGCTAATATAGCTCTCCTTAGATAACTAGGCCTTTTCCATTGTCTACTATATTAAACACATATTTTCCCTATAGAAAATAACATGGCTGGATTTATTTAAGCCACACGTTTGCTCATATTAGCCTTTCATTGTTACCTCATGATGCATCCTCATTTTAGAGACACTCTTTCCATATTGTAGAAAGCCTTTCAACTTCTGTTTGTTATTGGTTAGCCTTGCAGTTACACAGTTTAGTTCCAGTTCATGCCTTAGCAATTCCTCTTATTGATCTGGTAGAGTTTACTAATTCGTTGCACCTGATATGCATTAACTTATTTGGGTTTTACTTAGTAACTCAGTCATGCTTGTTCATTCCCAGCTATAATCTCACAGGCACAGAGGAGAATCAGCAATAGTCCCTTAAATATACTTTGTAGTGGCTTATGGTCCATTTCCAACATCCCAGATTTACTGTAATTATACTCATAGAATTTTCTCATCCATCCTAGATGGAAAGAAATTATTTTTGCAATTATATCATCACTGTAATACATAGCAGTTCTTAACTAAGAAATAAATGTCTTGAGTTGTTGCAGAATCAGTACCCCAGTACCATTTTGACTCTACAAGAAATGTGGTAGATTTATTCACATCAAAGTTCCTCATTGTAGGTGGTTATTAATTAACTCTTTAAATAAAACGTGTTTCTTATTGTCTGTCCCAATTACCTTAAATGTAGCTGCTAGTGACTTCTTTAAAGTCAGACTAATATTCTGACATTCAGAATAAACTTAGAAAGATACTGAATTATTCATATTAAATTCATAAGATCTTGTTGGTCATCAAGTTGCAGCATCTGCTCGATGGCTATTTCTTTTTCATCATCAGGTTTTAAACATTCAGATGATGAATCACGACTGATATATTTCAGGTCTGCAAGCCTAACTGTACACTTAATCTCATTCACTTTGACATTATTCTCTGAGCACCTTTTAATTAACTCAATTAGTCTCATGGCATGTGGTTTCTTGACATGCCCACCTGCATCCTGCTAAATATATTAACAATGTCACCAGACCCTTTATTTATCTGTGCAGCACCTATCTCAAACATTCCAGATGCAGATGAAATGCATTTTTTCCTGGTTATCTATGCTTTCCTACATGCTTACAAAGGCGGATTAAAAGTAAACACCTCTGAAGATTTATTTGCCATTATCCCTAATTTGCAACTAGCACAAAAAATGCTTTGCAGATGTTGTGGATGTCACTACTTCTTAAATTGTATAACAAAGATAGCTCTCTTTTTATAGCTTTATTCATATCATGTGGTAATTTAGAAATATAAATTTTGATTAGCTTCTCTATAGTATCCATTCTCCTTACCCAGTTTGTTTCTGAATTGCATCCACTTTCTCCATGTGGTTTAACTACTCCTCAGTCCTTAGACAAAATCCTATTGTAACTTTACTTGGAACAAGTACTACTAACTATAGTACAAAGTCCATATAAACAGAATAGCATCTTGATAACTGTCCAAACAGTAAATAATTATGAACTCATTAACTACACCATTAATCTAAACAGTGGCGGCTGGTGACTTCAAATTAAAGGGGGGCTGCAGGAGACAGCTGAATGGGTGGGGCAAATGGGAAGGGGTGTGGCCGACTAGAAAGTGGCAGAGCTATGCTCAAAAGCACAAAAACTGCAACTTTAATTAAATACACTGCCCTGGGTGCCAAACCATCATTATGAGAGTCTAATCAAGACAAAATCAAGTGTAGAAGAAAAAAATATTTCAATCCATTGGATACATGACAGCTTACTTAATATCTAGATGGAAACAAAAAGGTTCTGAGGCATGAAAAAATAAATTACTTTTTAAATACTCTTTTATGAATTTTGAAGTGAAATATGACAATATTCTTAACAGGACTGAACAACAAGTTAAAGAAAATTTGTTGAGGAAACAAGGGAAACTAAGGAGGGATGAACTTGACTATCAGCACAAGGAGGCATACCCACTTGCAAAAAGTTATTATGACACCCCCTCCTTTTTAACCAGAACAGGCAAGATGCAGACGTTAGGATAAGTCAATATGATGAGAGAAATGAGTCTATCAACTACGAAACAGAGTTATATGAAGGTGAGACAGATGGAGTTTTTGAGCAAGAATTTCCACTTCCAAGGAGGTCAGAAAGAATTCTGAATAGGAACAGAAACCAAAACAATAATAATTTTTTAGGGTGACCGCAGACACCAAGAGGACAAGAGCTCAAAGGGCAAAGACAGTTTTGGAAAAACAGGAAGGGGAACAGGTACTGAATTTAAGTACACAGATACAACCTTGTATTTCACCATTTAAGGGGAAATTACCTTGTTCACAAGGGTTCCATGTTTATAATTACACAGACATGGAAATCACTGAAGCACATTTCTCTCTTTTTAGGAAAGGGTTTAAGTTTGTAACTGGGAGTAAAGTAAATAAAGTGGATGTACTCACAGAACTTAAAATTTACATTAGGAAGTTGAATTTTCAACTACAGTTTAAACAAAAGGCAAAAAGAGTCCCATAAGGTAATAGATTTAAGAGAAAGAGCTTATATAACCCACCTATACATCATACGTTAGTTGATTCCAAAAGAATATGTACAAAGGAAATCTATCAAGCCTATTATTTGCATAAAAATAAAACTTTTAACCTCACAGTACAGGAAGCCTTAGAATTGAAAATAACTAAGAGGTTCAGATCGATACAGGGTGATGAGACCTGATAAACAGGATGGGGTGGTTTTAGTGGAAAAAGAAGACTATGTGAATGATATAGCAAACACACTTTATGACACAGATCACTATGAAATAGTTTCCAGAGGAGAAATACACATAGCTCATAAAAAGCTAATGCTATTCCTGGAAGTTAGTTTATTTCAGTGTGTGGTTAGTGAACAAACTTTTAGATTTTTGTTTAATGACCACCCATACATCCCCACTGCCTTCGGAATTCTGAAAGGGCATAAAAATGTTTTTCACTCACCATATTGTCTCATCATAGCAGCACACAACAGTTCTACTTACTCAATGGGGGTCTTTATTGACCGTTTATTGAAAGATACATTAATTCTTATTAAACATGTGTTAACAGATTCATGTGACTTCCTTGGAAGAATTAAACAAGAATATTTCTTAGAATCTAAGGGATTTTGTACTATAGATGTAGTAGACCTGTTTAGCTCCATACCACATGAAATAGGATTGGAATTATTTTCAGAGGCTTTATTAGAATATACTACATTGAGGGGGCCTCTTTTCAATTTTATTATTGATGCTATGGAGACTATCTTACAGCACAATTATTTTAGTTTTAAAAGTGAATTTTTCAGGCAGCTAAGAGGTGTTGCCATGGGGTCAAGCTGTGCCCCAATATATGCCAACTTAGTGGTAGCAGCATGGGAAAGAAGATACATTTTCAACTTAGGATGTGAAGAAGGGTGATTTGTTTACTTGCGTTACCTGGATGATATTTTTGTTTTATGGAAAAGGGAAGAATAAATGGCAAAACGTTTTTGTGAATACGTAAACAACATTTGTGAATATTTTAAGTTCACTTATAATTTCCATGCTACAGAAATTAACTGCCTGGATGTCACCATTAAAAAGAACTATGAAATACAAGGGTTTACATCCAAGGTTTTCTGCAAGTCCACGTATTCAAACAGTTTTTTTGGCATTTGAAAGTAGCCACCCATATTACATTAAAAAAAAACTAGTTAGAGGCCAGATAATCCAAGAAGACAGAATGTGCTCCATTGTTACAGATTTTAAATTAGAACTAGGAAATTTGAGTTCTATGTTTCTGGCCAGAGGTTACCCCCCATAAATGGTTTACGATTTGGCTGATGAAATTCTGAGGGGGTGGGAAACAAGTTTGTTCCACTTTTAGGTCAAGATACAACCACAAATAGGGTGGGGAGACCCAAAAATAATAAAAAAAGAAGAATATACCAACACTATGGTTACACAGTTTGGAACTTTTGATGGTAAAGTAAAGGATATGTTGACTCACAATTGGTTAATATTGCAATGTAACCAAGAGTTAAGTAACAAACTGGGAGAAAAAGAACTATTTACAACTAAGGTGGGATACAACTTGAAATTTTTGTTTGAACATCTTATCCACCAACAACCCACCCAAGGAGGTACAACTAGTTGTAGTTTATGCAAGTACTGTCCCTATATTTACACAGGTAAGGAATTAATGGTAGGTGACCCCCAGAGAAAGATTTATTTGAAAAAAGGGAACTCTGATAGCAGTGGGTTAGTATACATGGTTATTTGTCAAGACTGTTACATGTTCTACATGGGGAAAACAGAGAGATCCCTACTTAAAAGAATATATGAACATTTATATGCTGAGACACATGATACTAATGATGCATTATATAAGCACACACACTCTCTTGTGGGGTTAGGCAAGGATTTCGTTTTGGTATCTTGGAAATTATTAAGAAAGATATTAGAGGGGGGGATTGGTCAAATAACATATATAGAAGTGAGTATAGATGACAGATTTATGGCAGATTTTGTTAAATGCCACCTGCCCTTCAGGTCTGAATGACCATGTTTCCCCTTGTACCTATACATAAAGAAAGAGCGACCAAACTATGAAGTGTGAAAGTTTTTGTAGAATGTTTTTGAATAATATGTTAGTTTTGTATTCACATTAATAATTATTTTCATTTAAAATGGTAATAATTAATAAATCGTGATTTTAGAATGACTACTTGAATGTTTTAAAGGCTCATGAATACTTTTATTGGATAATTTAATTATTTAAGTACTTAATTGGTGTTAACTAATTCAAGGATAAAAGCACTTTGTGACTGGATGTTAACTGTTTTGATAAAGTCCTGTTGTGTGGCAGACGAAAGCACTTGACTTATATTGTGGCTGTGAATAAACAGAAGAATTTTACTTTGGACTCTTCTTTTGGTATCAGGTCTGGTTCCATGAGATGTGTTGGTTTATACAGTTCTTGTTTCTCCTCGGAGAACACTTTTTTTCTGTGCATTTACTTTTTAAATACATTACTGGAATGCCAGTCAAAATCAAGTATAAAAAAAAACAAGCAGCACTCAACTCAAACCATTTCTCCTTGCACTGCAGTTCTAATTATAATTTATATTCAGCTTTATTAAAGTACCAAGTAACATGCTGAAGAACCTAAGGAGGAAAGAAACTGAACTAGCAGGTTAGAGAAGAGGGATGTAACATAACTTGTAGAATCATTTTTTTTTTTGGCTTTATTAATTCTTCGTTGTTGCTGTAAAGTATTTGGTAAATAGGTTGGTGAAGGTAAAGGGGGATAGAAAAAAGTTGTAACTTGTAGAATAAGATTTTTTTTGGTTGGCTTTATTAATTCTTAGTACTAGTTGTACTTGCACTTAGTAAATAGCAGGTTGGTGAAGGTGAAGGGGGATACAAAAAAAGTAACTTGTAGAATAAGATTTTTTTCTTAAATGTTGGCATTATTAATTCTTAGTAGTTATACTTGGTAAATAACAGGTTAGTGTAAGTGAAGGGGGATTCAAAAAAGTTGCAGAATGATTTTTTTATTGTTGACTTTGTTCGAATAATTATTAGCTGTACTTGGTAAATAGGAGGTTAGTGAAGGTGAATTTTCTGAAGGGTATGAAATCTGAAACTCAAATGTCTGTCATTATTTTCTAACTTCAATCTTTAATGATTTGCCACTAATTTTCCAGAAAACCACAGTTTTCTGAGAAACAGACCAAAAATGTAATGCAAAAATATAAAATAGCCAGGCAATACAGCTAGGAACCAATATTTACACGCACACACATGCACGCATACACACACACATGCACAAAGAGAGAGAGAGGGGTCTGAACATTACTAATTTAGAACTTTGCTTTTCCATTTTAAGACTCAAGACAGTTTTAATCTATTAATTTCTATAATAATGTAAACAAGCCACCAAATACAACTAACAATTTTTATTGCAACAAAGCCAACAATAAAAAAAAAATCTTATTCTACATCTTTTTTGTATCCCCTTAACCTTCACTAACCTGCTATTTACCAAGTACAACTAATAATTATTCCAACAAAGTCAAAAAAAAAAATTGTACAGCTTTTTTTTTAATCTCCCTTCACCTGCACTAACCTGCTATTTACCAAGTATAACTACTAAGAATTAATAAAGCCAGCAATAAAAAAAAAAAATCTTATTCTACAAGTTACTTTTTTGTATCCTCCTTCACCTTCACTAACCTGCTGTTTACCAAGTAAAACTAATAATTATTCCAACAAAACCAACAACAATAAAAAAAAAAAAAACATTCTACAACTTTTTGAATCCCCCTTCACCTGCACTAATCTGCTATTTACCAAGTGTAACTACTAAGAATTAATAAAGCCAGCAATAAAAATAAAATCTTATTCTACAAGTTACTTTTTTGTATCCTCCTTCACCTTCACTAACCTGCTGTTTACCAAGTAAAGCTAATAATTATTCCAACAAAACCAACAACAATAAAAAAAAAACATTCTACAACTTTTTGAATCCCCCTTCACCTGCACTAATCTGCTATTTACCAAGTGTAACTACTAAGAATTAATAAAGCCAATAATAAAAATATATATATATCTTATTCTACAAGTTACTTTTTTTGTATCCTCCTTCACCTTCACTTTACAGCAGCAACTAAGAATTAATAAAGCCAAAAAAAAAATCTTATTCTATAAGTTATGTTACATCCCCCTTCATTAACCTGCTATTTCAGTTCCTTTCCACCTTTGGTTCTTCAAAGTGCTTCTTCTTTCTTCTACACTACCAGCCAGGTCAAGGTGCACTGCCCTGCTGCCACTGTCCTCCGAGACTCCTATAAATCAAGAACTCCAGCCTCCAGGCCTCCAAAAAAAAAAAAAAAATGTATACTGCTCTGCTGCTGCTACTCAGCTCGCTCTCTTTTTCCCAGCACGCAAATCGCAGGAAGAGAGTGAGAGCCGAGAACCAATCAGTACCCATCCAGCCATGTCCACATCACGTACGTGACTGCGGACATGGCAGTCCAAGCCCCTTCCATTCACTGCGGTTAAAAAACACATGGACTTGTGGGCATTTGCTTACAAAAGGTGTATTTATTAATCCGGACTTGCTTAACTGCAGTCCAGATTGAGAGAAAAATATATTTTTTTTAAACCTGGAACTCACCGAGCATGGATGTGCAGTTTGAGTTCCGGGACTTAGTGAGTCAGTTGAACTCGCATTCAACAGGTAGCCTGTCCAAGTCAGTGAAGCCAGTCAGTATTTTTTTGTTTTAAATAAATATTTTTTTTAGTTTTTCTTTACTTTTAGCTGTGGGGCTGCAGTGATGCAGTCCAATACCACGAGCCGCCACTAAATCTGAATATATTCTTACAAGCACACAACTGTATATAGATGGTGTATCAGTCCACTCCTAGGAGTAGCAGCTGACTTCTTCAGCGACAAAGTGACAGCCTTTGCAGTTCATGAAGTTTGCTAAACATATTATCTATCAACAGTAATAATGTATATTTCTTTTATTCACACATATGTACCTTCTGACCCTTTGATTTTACTTGATGCTCAGAATATGAGCATTTATACAACTGTTTCAGGTTGCTGTGTTTTTTTGTTTGACAAAGAGCATTGAATGTTTTATAGATACTGCATTGCACTTTGCTCTAGTCTATACTCTATACTTCTTACTTCAGTTATTAACACCTTAGCAACTGGCCACTTCTTAAATTACTGCCCCTTAATCACTGACTTTTGGCTATTTTAGCTGTTTGCATATAATAGTCTGTTTCTAAAATGGTTCAGTTTTTTTAGGAAATGTGGAGGAAATATTACTGAAACAATAATATATAGGATAGCTGGTAGACTGGGATTCTACACTCAAAGGGAAAGAAGCAGCTTTGTGTGTGTGTGTGTGTGTGTGTGTGTGTGTGTGTGTGTGTGTGTGTGTGTGTGTGTGTGTGTGTGTGTGTGTGTGTGTGATTTGTTATCCCTTGATAAATGCAAAGAATAAACCTGCATATTATGTTTAACTCTAAAATCACACTGTCTTTATACATACACACATAATATGTTTTTAATAACTTTATTTTACTGGGCAAAGAACTGAAGACTAAACCTTTGCTTTCAGGTTAAAGTTTTGAAAATCATGCATCCTGACAATTTCCCTAACCTGTTCATTTTTGATACTATTTCTGATTCTGCCTTTCACTAGTGGGTCATATATCTTAACAATTCCATGTGCTTTTGGGTTGCTACTTTAATTCCGCATAATTTACAGATTATCAAACTCTGGGGCATCTATGCCTTTGTAAAGAACAAGTGGTGAATAACTGTATGCATACTCTTTGCGTGTGGAGAGACTGAGAAAGTGGGATAGGGTGGGGCCCAAAAGCCTACTGTTAATAGCCTCTCATGGGAAGGGATTTTTCTTTTTCTGTGGAGCAGCTAAGTGTTTACCCTCACTTAACCCTGTTAGGATGGCTGGAGTGCCGCTGTGGGGCAGATCATTCACCCTTTTTAGTCATCCCTCCTTTTCTGGGCCTTTGGACTGTTATAGAATATAGGGGAGTACAGGCAGAAGCAGATACTGTACTCCCAGAGAGACCAGCACCTAATGTGCTTGGGTAAGACAAGGCAATGGTGGGGATGGTCAGCCTTGCGGAAGGGGGTTGTCCAAAATATGTGCAGTTGGTGACTCTGTCATTGCATGTATGTTTGCTTATATATTAAACAGTTATTGGTATATTAATAAAAGGATAAAGTAGTTATGGTACTCTGGGGTGTTTTGTATACAGCAGATCAATGGCAAATATCAGATACTTTCTTCCTCTGAGTACTCTGAAACTTCTCTCTTATCACTACAGTAATCTCTTTTTCATCCTATCAGAACAAAACAGCATTATAACTTGTGTGTGTGTGCGTGTGTGCGTGTGCGTGTGTGCGTGCATGTGTGTGTGTGTGTGTGTGTGTGTGTGTGTGTGTGTGTGTGTGTGTGTGTGTGTGTGTGTGTGTGCCCACACGTATGTATATTTACTGCTTCTAAATGGAATTTTTTAACTTATAACAGCATGGAATGTTATGTATATCAGTGTGGCTGATGGAAGAAAAAAGGGCCAGATGCATGCCTCCAGCTTATTAGCATGTATTTTCAACTGCTGCACTGTTTAGAAAATGAGAATACATGGTACATTTTTTGATAGCTGCATTAAGCTAAAGCACTAGTTTCTTATACATGTGCATTACTTATTACATTGCTGAGCAGATTGCACACTTCTCTTATTTTGGCCCTTCACACAGTCTTGTGAAAATGGAACAATTTCATCCCTAGATTTATGTCATCTTCAGAAATAAGTCTAAACCCACCAGCTACATTTGGTACACCTTCTTTGGACTAGGGCACACTCACCAGGTTCAGAGCACCCTCTGATGTTTCCAAAAACTCTTAACAAGTCCATAGTCAAGATCAGTGTGTTTATTTAATCTTGCTGAGAATAGCTTGGGCAGTATCTAATCTGCTTTTCCTGAGTAACTGAATGTTTTATCAAGAACTCCTTGCGGCTGTCTAAAAGTCATTCCCTTAGGGCTTGTCAAACACATGTCACACATGGACCCTAACTTTGATGCCTTGCTAGTACCTATCACCCACAACTGAGAAATCCCTGGTAGAGATGCATGAAAGGCACCATTAAACTAATTGCTTCCCATGCCACCAGTGTCCATCAGCGTGTCCTTAATGTGTCACTATGGTAAGCAGTAACTACCATTTAGAAAAGATCTATGCACTATTCATTCCAATTTCATGTACCTAGTCTGCAGCATAATGTAGGTGAAAGAAACATTAGTTAGGCATTCCTAGAACTCTGTCAGTACACATTTCAATTCCCTTGTTCTGACTCATCACCTCTTTAACTGCATGACCCAACTCACTACCAATGGCTGTCTGTTAAAAAATCATTAGCTGTATTGACCTCTATGTGCAGAACATGAGGACTCATGTCGAATGGCATCACTACACAGTTGATCATAATGCTTGGCCCCTCTATTTATCTCCACTTTCCCTATTTAAGTTTTGAAGTCTCTCAGTAGACAACAGAATCAAGAGGTTCATGTTATCCATTGTCTTTCAGAAAGCAACATGCAATGTATAACTATTAGGTTCTTATCTGCATGTATCACAGTTTTAATTCCTGCAAGTCACAGCTGTGCTGAAGTAACCCCCTCATTTACTAGCACAAGCTACAGTTGTATATGGGTATATTTGCATACCTACTCATGGGCTTTGCAGAGGATGATCTCAAGGCTATGAAAAAGAACCCTAGTTGAGATGTGTGATTCCAAATCTAATTCTATGTGTAAAAAGAAAAATAATTACATCTAGCTTGTACCTTTCAAACTTCTGCACATGCTATGTTACTCCTCGAGTTGGTAGTCATTGTTACTTCCACGAGTCTTCATTACCTTCTGCCTACCACTTAACTGGAATTGCACCCAACTTCCACCTTTCGGTTTATGAACTGCGAGTAAATACTGTGACTTTTTCGCACTGTTGTCTAACATGTTTATTCATTTTCTTTGCTTTGTAATCATTAATAACATGTTATGATATATACTAAATAAAGCTATACCATGTTATTTTTTTCACTGATCTGCATATTTAATACTGGAAGTTTTTTGTGCTGCTACGTAAAATAAAACACATCAACACGTTTTAGTTGTATTTGATTCATTTTTTAAATTATATGAGGCAGTTAATACTAGAAATGATGTATATTAGACTATTTTACTCTATACAATATTGAAAACACTCAGATATATTCTGATGCATTAATTTCAGCTTTGGCTGTTGCCTGACAATGAATCTGAAACATATAACTATCCTATGACTGAACACACCTTATATACTCATCTCTCTCTCTCATGCCCACGCGTGCATGTGCATGTGCACGCACACACACACACACACACACACACACACACACACACACACACACACACACACACACACACACACACACAATCTGTGACAAAAAGGAACTCGATGTCCACAAAACCAGTTTAGAGGCACATTAGCCACAGTGAGGAAGGATTGCATTGTCAGCTAATTGTATGTCTCTGAATTGCTCAGTTATTATTGCAACCATTAGCAGGGCCCTTCCTTCTGCCCTTGTGGTAATCAGTGCTGGCAGCTAATGCATCATGTTAGCACAGGCATATCACATCAGTAATTCCTGTACACACTTGCAAACACATACACACTGCCATACATATTACCTGTCCATGATGTAAAAGAACCTCTGTGATGTCGCCTCTTATTTTTTTCCATCCATTGTAAATCACAAATGATTATTTTCAGTCAATGACAGCTATTAACATTCCATTCTTCTTACTGCCCTGAAGAAAATGTTTTGTGATTTAAGACCTCTTGTTCTATTTATCCTTCAAATGGATTAGAGTAATATTTAGAAAGAGTCCAAGGTACTGTCTACTGCCCCCCCCCCAACACACACACAGCTTTGCCTGGAAGTCTTAAGCATGACCCCATACAACATGGAGTATTAGTGTCAGTCAGTAATGACAGACATTAAGATTTACATACATGTTTGCATTTTTAGTATGGTTCATACTGCAAAACTTGAGTTTGCTTAACTTTATTCAAAGGTTGGTACTAGGCCATCAGCCCTAGGCCCTATACAACCCTAGCCATAACAATTCCCTGGCTAGTGGATTAGAGTAATGTTATAGGGTGTTCCCGTTGTATAGTGTACCACTATATATTATTATTATTATTTATTTATTTATTTATTTATTTATTTTGTGCTGTGAAAACCTGAATTCTATTAATTTTCTAAGATTAGGGTTAGATGAAAGCTTACCCTTTGTACCTAGTGTCACCCTCACTCTCAGTATTCATGATTTCTCCTTGGTAAAGCAGGAGTTTAGAGGTATGGCAGTTAACTCTCAACCTGCATACACTAAAAATATGAACAAAAACCTCTGAAAAATAGGAACATCATTTGGATGTCTAATTAGTATACAATTTGAATACCATACAGCACACAACTCTTCTCACTTGCAGTAGAAACATGTGATATTGTTCAGAAACACATTTAAAAACAGAGAGTGACAAAAATATCAAAAATAATAGAAAAATATAAGGACATTATTAAAGAGACAGTGGAAAATCTATAGACAAACAGTACTGAAAATTCTGCTACACAATGTCAATTATTTTTGCATCAGGCAAATGGAGATGTAAAATGAGTATCCTATATATATATATATAAATTGTTGTTGCCACTAGTATGCTGGTCATGTAGTGCAGTTTCCTGTGTAATTGACAGCTTCAGAAATTACATATGGTAATGGGAGTCAGAAATTGTTTAAATGGATAAAACTTAAGCATGAAAATAGGGATATACCTACAAAAATGGGGACATCCTGGGCAAAGATAAATTAGGTCTAATAAGGAAAAGTTCCTCTAAAATAGGGAGAGCTGAGAGGTCTATACGGCTGTCACCCCTTCCCCTCCCACACCCACGCACACAAACACAGACACACTCAGTTGACACCACTCATACTTCTATATACACTAGCACTTGAAGTCACACATATACATACACCCCTAATTCTACCTGTTCATTAAACTCTCTGAGTGGTGCTATGGTGCAGCAGTTAACGTTGTTGCCTGACAAGTTCTCTGGTTTGATTCTCAGCTGGGGTGACTTGTATATGGAGTCTGTATGTCCTCCCTGCATTTGTGTTAGTTTCCTCTGTGTACTTTGGTTTTCTTCTAAAGACATGCAGCTGGAGCATTTCTCCCCCAGACCTCCTCTTGAAATAAGTTCTGTCCTAGTCGGACTTTCCTGGTCAAGAAATGTTAAATAAGTTATGTCATCATATACATTGAAAGTAATGGGTGAATGCAAACATTTTGCCCGAGTTAATTACTAGGGCTGGAAGTAATGATTTATGCAGACAAGCAGTTCTAAGGATCATTCCGCTGTATAAAGCACTTACTGTAGGCATTTCTGGTGAAGAGCACATGTCTAATTAGCATATGTCACTCCCTCAGAATGACTCATTATCATTTGTTGTAGGACAGAGAGAGACAGCCCACTGCAGTGTGGCCTATGAAATGGTATGTGGAGGATGTGAAGACCAATGTCTTTCCTTATGATACTTGATGTGTTTGAGCATTTCGTACTGTGGATACACTTCCATCTACAGCACAGTCAATTCATACACAGTCCTCTGAGTAAAATACTGATTAAAGCATATTGGCTCACTTTCCCTAGAAAATATAAATAACCAATAATTAGTGATGGGAGTAATTTCCTAACTGCAGATAATATAACATTTTACAGTGTTTGATGCGAAAATGCATTATTTTCACAATTAATTTCCTTGCTAAACATTATCTCTTGATTTTTTTAAGCCAAAAAATACTAACATGACATCATGAAAAATTGAGCCAACAATGCCATACTGTCAACATTATTGTTTAAACTACTGTTGTCCATGCTATCCAAAACAAAATGGAAATCTTATATCCTAATAAAACAATTTATCAACTAATCTTACAGGTCTAACGTTTTGTATTAAAACTTAACATGTGTTAATCTATTAGTGAAACCAAAATGCAAATAAGTAGGCATTTCTCAAAACAGTATGGAATTATATGACCCAGAATACTTTGTTGATGTATGTAAATCATCAACAGTACTTACATTGACATCATTTTTTTGAATGTGATAATGAAAAAGAACGATTTGACAGTGAAACTAAACTTCAAAAAACATCATAATCTTTGTTTTTGTATAACTTGTAGCTTTAACATCATGAGTGTATCCAGAAATAAAACTAACTGTAAAAATGGTTATGTGAAGACTGGGGTTATTCTCCCATCAAATTTTACCAGTGATGTCCCACAGACATCTGTACTGGGTCCACTTGTGTTTGGAATACCCTTTTCAGGTAGGGAAGTGAGAAATGAGCTATAGATAACCAAATATGCTGCTGATACTGGGTTATATAATTACTTCAGTAAAACATGTTGAGGTTCTCATGATTGTCTACAAAAACACACGTCTGGTGAAATAGTAATGATCTCCCATCTACTTTCAGTAAATGTAACTTATCATGATTTGGGAAAAGGACAAAAATTGTGGTTTTAATTGGTAATTCTATAAACAAATTATACCGCCAAACAGATTCAGTGACGGTAGTAGAAAATAATTTAATCTCTGCCCAGTGTGAATCTTCCAAAGTCAGGAAATCATGTTTTATAGCTCAAGTATTTCTTAAGGAATTGTGATTACCAGAGCTGGATCATGGTCAAATGGGGCCCTACAAAGGATAATGGACTGCGCTCCCTACCCCCACAGCTATACTGATATGCCATCACTTGCCTGTCTCTCCTCTCTTGCCATAAAACACTGTTCAGCCCTCTCCACATGCACACTATTTCTTTAAAATGTTTAGTGAGCACAGCTATTTATATTTAATTTAAATTTCTTACTCAAATTTTACAACAAAATAATTGCAGCCATTTGCTAAACAGAACAGGCTCAAACTGAAAATAAACAGCATGAACAGCAGTGGACATTTCTTCCCTTCAAAATTCACCTGTACCCAAAATGCTTCTGGTAACCCACACATGTCCTGGCACTTAAAGTCAAATTCCATATAATGAATCACTTATTAGAGGCTATGTGAAGGGTTCATGAACTCAAAAAACAAATGTGTAACACACTAGCCCACAGTTTGGGACAACCCTTTGAATGCAAGTGTCCCTGCAGGGGCAGGCTAGGAGCACTGCCTGAAGTGACTTGATTAGAGTCACACAGGAAACAAATGAAGGATGAGAGAATCAAACTCTGCACCACAGCAGCAGCAGCTCCTAGCCTTACTCATCAGATTACTGTAACCCTGCAAGGTGCACTTCACACCCATGTGCCTGCAAAAAACTAAAGGTAATTCAAAATGTGTTCACAGCTGAAACATTAATATTAAACTCATAGACTTCATGTTCTCCAGTTTACTGATAGCCAAATAATAAACACACTATCATCAGTCAACAAAACAAGGAAACCAAAAATCATACCGAAAGAAGGTGGCTCCTATGATAATGTTCTTCCTTCCTTTACACAATGAGTATTGTGGGTTGAAGGAACCAAGTTTTTACAATCACACACACACACACACACACACACACACACACACACACACACACACACACACACACACACACACACACACACAGAAAGAAAATCAGTGAAATCCACTTGCATGACTGTACATCTCAGATATCTGTTTGAGAACAAATTAATTAAGTTTGCTGCTGTCAAAACCATACAGTGGAACCTATTCCAACATCCTTCTACACTGTCAACATCTTAACTCAGATCAGGGACAAAGGTCAGGAAGAAATTTTAAATGTTTCTTCCATATAGTTGGAAAGCTGCTGGAATAAAAAGTTTTGCATTAGCAAACATTTTCTAAAGGGCACAAAGTCTGAAATTATGCCTGTCAGAATTTAATGACTGTAGTCCCCAATGATTTAGCAGAAAGCCACACATTTTGCAAGGAACAGACAAAAATACCTCACAATTGTTTAATAATTCTGGAAAAAGGCAAAAAAGAATGGGGGGCAAAGGCTCAAATGTTAAATGCTATTTTATTTTATGTAGGTGCAGACCTAGTAAACTCACTGTACAAAGTGTCCCTTTTAAGGGACAACCCAAGAGCACTGTCTCTGAGTAACTTGCTCAAAGGACACAATAGGCAAATGGAAATTGAAGGGTTTTAACCCTGTATTTCTAATGAGGGAAAGACGTTTATAAATAGTACAGAGCTTTAAGTGCCAGACAACATTAATTATCTTGAAATACATTTTCTGAAAAAACTGTGAAACTCTAAGACTAGAATTGTTGACTGACTGTTATCCTCAGTGATTTATCAGAAAATGAAGAATTTAATGAAAGGTCTGATAGTTAGTATAGTGAGGTAAGGCTCTAAACACTTAACCAGACAGTGTTCCTAGGACTTTCTGCATGGACTCTTTTCTAAGCAAGCACAGAAACAGCAGTAAATATCTGGAAGAAAGGTTATGTACTTCCTCTTCATAATGGTGGCAACAACTGTGATATCTTTAATTTCCGATCAATTGCAATTCTCTCTCCCATTTCCAAAATTTTAGAAAAAAATGTTCACTACTAGCTTCTCAATCATCTGGTTGCTAACCAACTCCTTTCTCCCACAGAACATGGCTTCAGGCCAGGTCACAGTACTAGCACAGCTCTTATTTCCTTCATGGATACAGTAAATAGGGGTCAT
The DNA here is from genome assembly GCF_019279795.1 of Protopterus annectens. Taxonomy (NCBI): domain Eukaryota; kingdom Metazoa; phylum Chordata; order Ceratodontiformes; family Protopteridae; genus Protopterus; species Protopterus annectens. The sequence continues at coordinate 281,856,292 of NC_056725.1, forward strand.
GATGCTGGTCGCATTGTCTCCCCACTCTTCCTTGACCTCTCAAAGGCCTTTGACAATGTTTTCCATCCTCTTCTTTTAACCAAACTCTCCAACTTGGGTATCTCAACTCCAACCATAAATTGGTTCTCCAACTATCTCTCCAATAGACAACAATCCATCAAAATGGTAGCATTCCTTCTCACCATTCCTAAACACTACTACAGGTATAACACAAGGGATACATATTGGGCCCCCTACTATTTAGCATATTCATAAACAACTTCCATACCACCCTTACTCATGGCGCTGTCATCTAATATGCAGATGATTCAACAATCATCTGTACTGCCATATCTACATCTGATCTAAAACTAATAACTCAAAATGCCTTTACATCAACTGAAATCTGGATCTCCAATAGCTACCTTTCTCTAAACCCCAATAAAACAAAACTTCTTATATTCACCCCCCCAAAAAAATCCCTGTTAATAAGAATTAACTCTCTGTCCATTCCCAAACCAACACTATTATGTAAGTGGTTCAAAGTACCAAGCTGCTAGGTGTCATCATAGATGACAACCTAACATTTGACATACATATCAAACACTTCAGGCTATAAACCAAGGTCTGTCACCAGGTTACCGATAATAGAATGTCCAAACACTGAAAAGATCCAAGTATTGAATTTATTGATCCAGTCACGATAAAATCACAGAGACCACAAAAAAACAAAAAAAACAAATGGAATGGTGATTGAGCCTCTTTTCTTCATAGTAAACTTTCATCACAGAATCAAAAAAATCAGTTAAAATTACACCTTAAAATAAAAAGCAGGCAAGCCACTATTTTATAATTAGTTTAATTGCCAAAGTCTCAGTGCTTTAAAAGAAAAAAAAAAATTTTTAAAAAAACATCTTTTTTCCTCTTTTTCTTCATAACTAACTATACATACATAACTAAAAAGTCATGTCATATAATGTGAACTACTAATAATAACAATATATGTATATATACACTCATTAAATACCAATAACATTGTGTACAATGTAATATAATATACTAAATAATGAATAGTTAATGAGTGAAAAAATAAATAATATATAATATATAATGTATCAATATAACGAATTAATGTAATATATAAATAAATAATAAGGTTTAACCACATATGTATGTGCACAATTAAATATTTTTAAATATATATATTATATTAAATATTAAATATAATATTTTATATTCATATATAAAAAAGTATAATGAATAGAACCATATTGCACTTAAATACATTAATTACATGGAATACATTGAATACAATATAATATATTAAAATGTTAAAATGTTAAAATAACTGCATTCCAAAATATTAATTTGGGGTTATTTGCTAAGAGCTTCAGGGCTGGTTTAATAGATAGGTGATCATTCATCTAATTTAAGCTGCCAAATTAACTCTCTGTATTCCAACAGAGATTCTCCCCCACCCTGTCACACTCTTTTTTGACCCTCCTCCAATACAAATTTAATTAATTCTTTTTTCACATATATGTGTTGTTTGAATAGGCATTGTTATCATTTTCTTCTAGTATATTTGACCTACATATCCTCAGCAACATCAGGAAAACACACCAAAAGCTAGGTATTCTCTATAGATACAACACATTTCTTAATTTCATTGCAAAAAATGTCCTAGCCTCATCCTTCCTGCTACCTTCTCTCTTATATAGTGCCCCTATCCTTACCAACATCCAGTCCAATCTGAAAACCAGACTAGATTCATGCTACAATAAGGTTGCTAAATTTGTTACAAATGCTAAATTCTTATCCCATCACTGCTCATCCCTACGTCAATTAAACCGGCTTTAACTTCCTTACCATCTCACTTATCTACAACTAACTACCATGCATAAACTCATATGTAATCCTTCAGCCTGACCTTCTCTTTCTTCCCTGATGACCATGTATCAACCAAACAGACCTCTTAGATCTGAAAACAGAATGCTGCTGAAAGTAGAAAAGCCAAATCTCTCAGCTGGTCAGATGCTCTACTCTTTCACTGTCTCACAACTATAGAACTCACTCCCACCTTCTATCAGAACCAACAGCAATCCTGCTCTCTTTAAGATTTCCATCAGGCAACACCTCTCCTATCTCTCTGACATCGCACCTGTGTCAGTACAACACTCTCTAAAATGTGACTCTTTTTACCATCAAACCTACCTTATTCCATCTTATACCTGCACTCTCTTCCGTCTCTCACTTACCATAACTGACTTCATATACCCTCTCTGTCTTCATAAAATTCACGGTTCATGCCTACAAACCCCATTACTCAGAATCACACATTGACACTCTATTAGTACACCTTTATTATATGTATTGCTGAATAATCCTATGCAAATATGTATTATGTATGAAAATATCTGTCATGGTACTTAATACTACTCCTAGAATTATGATTGAATACACTATATGCTGTGTGTTACTCATAAATAATGTTAGCTCATGTAACCTAATGCACGATGTAATATGCCTTGTAGAACTGCATGTCATGCATTGTGATGTCATATACACTGTCCTTTGTCCCAAGCTTTGTGATTGTATGCACTCTTCTGTTTATTTCATGTATATGCTGTTAAATCTTTGTGGAGCTTTTCTCCCCGGGCCTCCACTGAAAATGGGCTCACCTAGGCCCAGTGGACTTTCCTGGTTAACAAATGCAATAAATAATAGATAAATAAATAATAACTTGCACCTCCTCCTGCTGTCTTCCATGCATGGAATCTTTGAAAACCAATCTCCACTCAAAGTGCATTAAGCTCTGAGAAGTAAAGAAAATATTTCACCCAGCAGCGTCACCGCAGACATTGGAAATGAGCATCCTGACTGCTAACGCTGAACTTGTATTAAGTGCTGAAAAGAAAAGCAAGTCTCCTGCTCAGCAACCTGACCACTGACACTAAAAAAGGCAAAACAGCTGTGAGAACTCTGATGAACACATTAAGCTCTGAAAAGAAGGCAAAACAGATGAAAATCAAATCTGCTGCTTAATAATGATATTTCATCTGCTATGATGTGAAGGCTGCTGAACATCCATGCATGAACCTCCTTGCTTGCTGATGCCCAAACGTTTGCTACTGGGGTTGATGTGCTGACAGTTACTGAAGGCGTGGGGTTGGGAATCAGGACTTTTTTAAAGGTACAGAGTGGTGGTAGACAAAAGCAAAATCAGTTTTCTGAATGGAGCGATGGAATTTATTTATGTATTTATTTTTTTAAGGTCAAATCAGTCCTCACAGACATCCCTGCGCCCTAGGCTGTTGCCTAGATTGCCTTGTCCTGGATCCAGCCCTGCTAGTCATTCCAAAAATCATTCAACTACTGTATAAAACTGACATGAGCCATCACTGAATACAGTTTTGCACGTTACAGCATTCAAACAACCTACCTGAAATGGCTTGAAAAAGTACAATAACTGCTTACTAGAAAACACTGGGAAACTTGAACAAGTCAGTAAGGCTTCAAGAGCTGGCATAATATTCATTTCTTTATTTGCTACTTAGAGATGACCACTGCATAGATGGCAGATCCAGGTCTACTTCAAATTAGATTCCTAGAGCGTACTATAGGAGGAGCTAACACCAGTTGGAAGAACATAGTGCTGAAGATAAGAAACTGTAATAGAAGTATGCAAAAAAATAAAAATGTGTCTTGCACTTCCTAATTGTATCTCAGTGCTTGTGGGTTGTATTTTTAAAATTTGTTTTATACATACTGGAAAACGCTGATGGATTAAATAAGTGGTTTCATAAAGAAAGAAAGAAACGTGTAAGAGAAAAAGAAAATGTCAAAAGTATCACACAATGCCGCAACATTCCATTTATGGCAGAGGCAAACATAATTGCAGAAGGTGGGAATGCTGTGGATTTTATCCCCACATTTGGAACGTAGATTCCTTTTTATAATTCCAACATTATTGTTCAGCATAATGGGATTGCTCCATTCCTGAGGTATCATGCATTAGATGAGATTTTAAATTCAGTTCCCATCTGTCTGGAGTGATGGCAGCTCATTGGGCTATAAAAGATTCAACAGCATATGCAGATGAAACACGTTGAGTGCATTATTGTGTTTATCACTTATTTACAAAATTATTTATTTTATTTATTTATTTACATTTGTTGACCGGGAAATTGTGACTTGACACAGGTCGTTTTTCAGCGGAGGCCCGGGGAGAAAAGCTCCACAATAAAAACAATTAAACAACAACAATTAATTACAAGTTACAAGAAATATAGGTTTTGTTTAACAATAGTAGTAAACAGTTATAGTTTAAAATGAAATTATTTAGTTAAATGATGCAACACTTTTATCATTGGTGCCATAAAGTCTAGCAAGTATTTTAATAGCTGAGCTAGCAGCTATTACCCTTGAATAACAGTGGCTAATATTACAGCTGAGATATAGGTTTACAAGCAATGTATTTGGATGTAATCCGAGGTAGTTAGAGGGGTGGGAGAAAGGGATTAGAGAGGTTTGTTAAAAGGGCAAGTCCTGTGCTCTTTTGGATGAGATTTTAGAGCAGCTTTGAAGTTAGTGTGTGATGACACAGACGTTATAGTGTGAGGAATGGTATTCCATAATTTTGCTATGGAGTAGGAGAAGAGAGCTTCTCCAGCAGAATTCCTGGTTTTAGTTACCTGTAATTGATTTTTGTTGCTGGCTCGTAGTGGTCTGGTGGTATGATAGGGTTGGAGTAGATTTTGGAGGGAGGGGACTTTTATAGGATGATTTAGTAATTTGTGAGTGAATGAGAGTTGGTACCATTGAAGGAGGTGAGGGAGTTCTAGCCAGCCTTGTTCAGAAAGTGAGGTGCAGTGGTGGCTACGGTAGTTTGCGCCAGTGGCAAACTTTGCTATTTTGTTGTAGCAAGCTTTGAGGTTACCTAACTCACTTTACCTTAAGTTGGTCAATATTGTAGAGGCGTAGAGTAGGGTGGAGATAAGGTGGCTATTTGCAACTGAACTATTGAATAGAACAAATAAAGGAAAATATAAAATACATACACAAAATGTTTCTGTCATATAGGTGAAAACAAAGAAAGGTTCTTTTATTCAACCTCTGGTGTTCTTACTGTATTTTTTCCCAGTCATTGTGAATACTATCTTGTGTCTTAGGTCTACTGAAAATAAATTATATGTTGTGGGATTAAGTCCATCACAAAGACACAAAAAAGAGAAAAGAGAAAATAAAAATAAAAATAATCCCTTCAATATTATGGATTAAGCTTTCTCTTAAAAAAGTCAACTACTAACTTCCTTCAAAAATAATCCAGATACATGATGTGTATATACTAATGGAAGCTGAGTCACAGGATGAAGTACTGAATTTAGTGGTCAGAGTATGCCCCCATCCTCACTCACAGTCATATGCTTTGTGTGTTACTGAATGAGTCAAATCATGAAAATGTATGCCAGAAATAAGGTCCATTTTCAGATTTGCAGGGTTAATGCTGTTTGACAGAGTTCAGCCATCTGGAATGCCTGTAAAGTGTCACTGTTTCTCTTGGTTGAGCAAATAATTTGAGGTGGCATGGATAGCTAGGGAAGATGACACCTAATTGCCATCCAGTGGAGATGTACTTTGTAAGGCCCACTGGGTAAATGCTCTGGGAAAGACCCATGATATCCTAAAAATATTTTTTGCAGATCAATGTTAGAACCTTGACTGGCCAAAAGGTCAGCATTCATAACATTGATTCAACCTCATTGAAAAAGCACATCAAAGTGCCATATAGTCAAATGACCAATCACCTCACAGTTCAACTGGGTGATTGAGTGAGATCATGGTACAGCTGGCATTTGGGGTTTTCCCATTCCTGGCTGTAGTGTGATATGGGGTTGTTATATATAACTAGCATGGGGTTTGGAGAGTACACTTGGTCTTACCCTCCTACAATAACATGTTTTGGTGATGTTCCTGCATTCTTTAATGTGGCACTCCAGTGTTGAGCCTTTTCAACAGTGTTGGATTGATTTTATGGATGTCGGCCTTTTGTTTAGATAACATTGTATCATACATCTATATTATTTTACTTTACTGCTTTCTTGGAGATCACAGAGGATGAACTTGTCTGTGTATGGAGTTTTCTACCAAGGCGTTCACTGAAAAGGAGCCTTTTGCCCAGCTAGGCTTTCCTGGTAAATGAGGAAACAAATAAAAATAACAAATAAATACATACATACATACTCATTTACATCTAAAAAAAATAAATATTTGAAACTACCTATTATACATCTATAGTTATTTAGTGGACTGATGGCTGACTGGATATATTATGGTTAGTACAGCACAAAACAAGGTCCAGAATGTCACTGACTGAAAAAAAAAGACTTTAGACATTCTCTGGTAACAAAATATTCAAACAATTTGTTTCATATAAATCCTGAAAATATTAAAAGAGAGTTAGACAAAAGCCTACCTAATAACTGTGCTGATTGCTGATAATTGCTGGGTTCAGTTACATTCCTTTTAGGGACCGCAAACTTAAATTACTCCCTGCTGTTCTTTGAGAATGCATTATTATTGCAAATGATATATCCTGTAGCAACTAATTTGCAGTTTTTTTTTTTGAAAAGACATAATCACTTGCACTGATGTCCAAATGAGCTTCAACATTACTATTACACGCCATAGTTTCTCCAAAGCTACTCTCTCCTAAAATAAATTCTTAGGCTATTTAGTAAATTATTTTTAGACCTCTTAGTGTGTGAATTGTAATTAGCCAAAAGTTAATTATTTTTCAGTAAAACTGTAATAAGTTTCATTGATTAATCTTTACTGGACCTTTTATAAAGCAAGTGACATGACACTCATACTTTAGTGCACATATTTCTATCTACTATTTACAATATTTTAGTACAGCGGGAATAAAAAGAAGTGTTTTGAATACTCATACAATTAATTCCAATTAATAGCCTCCTGTGTTTATATCTTCATAATGTTTTTCGTTTTTATTTAACATTGAGTCAGTTATCTGAATTATATAATGTATTTGCTATTATATTTTCAGCGACAGACAATCTAAGGTAATCTAAAACCATAAATACATTTGGTATTAGAATTTACTTTTTTATAATACCCTTTTTCAATGCTATAAACCTATCTACATTTCTGTCTAAGAAGAAAATGGGGCTTTATAAAATAATGATTATTTTAAATGGACAGAAAATAATAGGTGAGCTCAAGTATTTGCTTGTGCCTATAATAGAAAAATAGGTTCAGTGAAATATATCTTACATCCCAAGAAGCAAAGCATGAAATTGTAATCTAATTATATTACAAATGTAGATTACATTGACTAGCCACAAATAACTCAAATATTTTTTTTTAATAGTGACTTGCAGAGATATTACACTAAAATAAAGAAAGAGTGACTAAAGGTTTTATTTCAGGTTAGAAAATATACTGTTATATTTCATTATTTCCTCTTATCCTCCCTTTGAATCGAGAAAGGTATATATTTACAGAGGACCAGGGTGAAAAAGGTAAAGGGTAGCCTGCCAGAGCACTTCAGGCAAGCTTGTTGTACCACCTAGCATCCTCTCACCTGAAGATCTGACGTATCTATATGGGAAGTAGAGCTTCAGTCCCAGTTTTAGATATGTACGTCCCCATTCAGAAATGAACTATAGGAGGTAAATGAGATTTTAAATACACATCTGGTTGGAGGTGACAACCAGTGCAAATCCTACTAAACTAATGAAATGTGATGAGGTAAGTATGAATGTGGCCTTAATGATATGCAGATAGTGATCTTAGGTAGATACTATGCTCTCAGTCTGCAGAATATTACAAGCCTAGCTAATAACCAAAGGTGGGAATCAAACCCAGTTCCTAAAATCTGTCAGGTTAAGACATTAATCATTATGCCATCCCCCTCCCCTTTGTTTTATGAAGAGCTGTAGGTTGTTCTTCTATATAAGGAATTACATAAAATGTAACTGTCAATTGCATTATTTCAATAAATCAGTAAATGTAAGAAATCAATTAAATAACACTTTCCTCATAATTGCACTGATGAAATTGGAATAAAGACTGTAGTGGCCATTGCCATATTATATGTGTCTATAGAGTGTAAGTGGGTACCTTTACAACTGCCCTTGATATCCTGGACTGCATATACAAGAGGGATTGTTTCTTCCTGAAAGATATTTTTATTTCCTGGTTATGAAAAGTGCAATGCTTCCAGAAAACATAATTTGAAAAAAAAATCATTTCAGAAACCTACTATTTGACAAATAGTTAATAAAAAAAATATTCTAATAATATATGTCTTGGTTGTATTGTTTTCAAAATATGAATATTTACAAAAGTTTAGAAAAACATCATTTGTGGGTTTTGTGCATTATAATATATTACAGTATTTATGGAAAAGACTGCAAATACTGTTATCACTGTAAAGAATACTTATTTTTTCCAAAAACATGTAAAGAATACTTCTTACTGGCAACATTGCTATTTGTCCAGTGCTAATAGTTATTATTGTCCACAAACTATTTACGTTTGTTTATCTTATTATTTTTAAGTTTAGCTTACTAAACCTAAATGCCATTTCCACTTCCTAACCAAAAACCTTCCCTGCTTCTCCCTAACCCTAACCTCCCCAACCCTCCTCCCACTCCCTAAACCTAAATCCTGATTGCTTTCTCATTCCCTATGCTACACTTTTACACCTTTGTACTCCCCCCTCACATCTACTGCACTAACCTTGCTCAAACTCAAATAATTATTTTTGGGCAAACAGTGGCAGCGCCTTTATTTCTACTCATCTACCTCACCTTGTCCAATCTCTTATTTGAGTCTTTGTGTGAACAGCAAGTTATATGAACTACAAGATTCTCAAGAACCTGGCATCATGAGAGTGGCATTTAAGCATCTGGGACTCACGTGCTTGTTGCAGGTCCTTATCAGATATGCTTATTTCATGTAGTGTAATATGACAAGTATCTTTAGTCTGGTTCCGTCCTTGCATGCAATCTAAATTTTTAGTATGAGTGTCTAAAGTTGAGTCCACTGACATAGACTTCTTGACCTGTTATAAACATTAATGATATTTTCTTATGCAAAATGAAAAAAAGAAACTCTCTCCTACTTATTACATGTCACAGGACATAATGATAAAAATAATACTGTACTTATGCAGATCGCAAATAAATGTACAAGCAATCAGCACCAAGAAGACTATATAAAAGAAATTATGTAGCAGAAATAGCCCCATGCAAATTACTTCTGTGCAGTAAAATAAATAACATTTAGGCTAAATGATATGATACTTCAGCTTGAGATACCATTTCGGTATGCTTAGTCTTGCAGTCTTGTCTGAATTTTATGATTGTCCACTAAACTTTTAATTAAGTACAAAGAGCTAATTTTAAAATGTGATTTTTTTTGAGTGTGTGTGTGTGTGTGTGTGTATGTGTGTGTGTGTGTGTGTGTGTGTGTGTGTGTGTGTGTGTGTGTGTGCGTGTGTTAGTGTGACTGTTTTTGTTTGTGTGTGTGTGTGTGTGTGTGTGTGTGTGTGTGTGTGTGTGTGCGTGTGTGTGTGTGTGTGTGTGTGTGTCTTCATGTACAAGCTGCACTGATGTTGCCAGTGGGAGCATCTAAGAGTGGAGGGTGGTGTCGTGGACAGAACTGCATGATAATAAGTAGTCCAGTGGAGAGGCTAATGTTAATTAGCCACGTGCCCTATCTTCTTGAAATGCTAGTGGCTCCTAATTTGCTCAGCCATGTTAAATTTCATTTTTGGAGGAAAATGCTATTGCCATAAAAGCACGTCTGTCACCCGCTCACTCCAATAGGAGTACTCTTGGAAATGTTAAGTTCAGTGAAGACTTGCTGGTGAGAGTGTGTTAGTGCATGTATGTGTGGACACATAAGTAAATGCCTGCATGGTCATGAATGTGTGTGGGTCTGCATGGGTCCACTTTCAAATTTTAAAATTTCAAACTTTGAACCTCTAAATACCAAAGCCTAGAAGATCGAAGTTTTGAAATCTCAAAACTTGTAAATGGAGATTGACGTACAGTGCAGAACGGGAACTTTACCATTCTCTTCTCTGTAGCGTGATCTCAGAGTTGGTATATGTAAATAGCAAGGGGGGTGGGTGGTGCCAGGGGGCTTGCCCCCCCCCTGCAAAAACATGATTGCTGAAGTTTTATTGTTTTAATTTTTTTTTTCGTTTCAAGATTTCAAAACTTCGATCCTCTGGGCTTCAGTATTTAGAGGTTTGAAGTTTTAGAATTTCAGTATTTGAAAGTGGACCCATTTGCATGCGTGTCTGTGTGTGTGTGGGTTGGGGGTGCTGTATGTGTTTATATGGGTAAGTTCTTCTCTAAACATGATCAGCTTTGGGGAGGTCTTGTTTGCTGATGAGTGATATGTATGTGCATGTGTTTGAGCAAGTGCATATGTGCATGTGCATGGGGGCTGCATTTCTCCACATGATTCATGGGCCACTATGGCGAACACTGGAATAGTCAGGTCTGATACCACTAGTGTGGGATAGTTTGCAATTTAGAAACATGCTAGTGCAATAATGAGCTCTTTCTCATTGCAGCCATGGCAGTTTCTGACTAGCATTTTATCTCCATTGGAATAATTGACTAGGAAAATGCATTGTGGGACTGCATTACAAAGAGATGAGTTGTCATCATTCAGTTGCTTCAAAGGAAGTACCTATACAATGCTGTAATGCTACTTTGCCATTCTCTGACATAAAGTCCATTTAAACACGCAGCTGTCCATTGTAGCTGACATATCAATGCTGACTTAAAGCATCCATTGAAGTTGGTTTGCTTCATTGCTTCCTGCTTTCAGTGCACTTTTTCAGCACTGAATATGAAGTGAGAATAGCAATAATCGACACGGGGCCCATCACAAAAACTAGATGTTTATTGGTTAAATGATATTCTATGTGAGAACTACACTCAGCTCAGAGCATGCCATTCACAAAGAACTGTGTAAAAAGGTTCCACACCAAGATACCACTTCTTGCAAGGAACATGGAGCCACCCTAGAGCAATATGCATATAAAGATCACCCTTTGTCCTAGCTGCATTTGTACGTAACGAGGCGATTATGTTTTGAATGGCAACAGCAGTAATTACAGTTGTAATTTAGAAAGCCAGTTTTATAAAAGTTGACTAAAGTGTGTCATTTCAAGAATGAGAGTATATTATGTTATTTTTACAGTACTTGTTAAAGACAGCTACTAACTTACTTCTGTTTTCTTAATGTTAATGATTGTGACGTTTTGCTTTCAGAATGAGTTTTGTACTTTGTAATTTTACATTTGTAATGTGCGTGCCTTTTAGCAATATGTATTTGTTTACAGCTGTATGCTTTTAAGCCCCGCATTCGTTTGATATAATTGACATAGGGATGCATATTTATTTTCTGAAGAGTTTCATGAATGCCTACACACTAAGTTTACACAATCTGAATTTAAGAACATCCCTACCACATTTTGTTATCCTGTCACTTCACTCAGAAAGATTATATTAAGTGTACATGTAGTCTACACTTTATGGTAACCTTTATGAATCCCTCTTGATATTAAAAGGCTGCAAGAAAATCAGTAGGAAAACTAAAATTAAGAGAAAGAAGATGGGAGTTATGCTTGTGTTGTCTCTTTAATAGGAACTGTGTAAATGTAGCGTACACTAGGCATTCAAGAAATCATTTTTTAAAACAGTTCAGGCCCAGTAAAACATAATTTATTAAGTTAATCAGTTCAGTACAGAGGATGTAAAATGTCCACATGACAAAGTATCAATGGTACTGCATGCTTTAACATTGTAAATTATGACATTTTGCATTCAGTATATTTTTTGTGACTAGAACACAAAAAAATCTTCATGTATTCAAATATATCAGTAAAAAATGTCATCTGAAGTATAATTCATCTTGTACAGATATAAGACAATAAAAGCTATGGAAACTAACAAATATTACACATACTGTTCTGATTAGGTGGGTTCAATTCTGTATAAATTTCAACAGATCTAGGGCCATTCTGTATTTTAGTGTTTTTACTTTTTTGTTACATTCATATTCAGAACATATGAGACTGTGGTCCAGTAGGTGAACTAAAACTGAATCTTCTGCTCTTATTTCATATTAAAGCAAAGTACATTTGTTTTGCTTGCTACTTCTGTCATCTGATATAATTCTTTTATTAGAAATAACAAAGAAAATCTCCACTATGGCCACTAAATCATCACTACAAATTCCCTTTAGCAAAAGAGTTCCAGCTTGCGAATATACATTGTAGTACTATAATATCAAAGTAACTCAGAAATAAAAATATATTTCTCCATCTTTCTTAAACAACAGCTGAAATGATCTCTGAACTCAACTGGTCCACATTTGCTTTTTAAAACACGTTAACTACTGCGCACCACATTGGCTGACAACTGCAAATTGGAAACTATCATAAATTCCTCCAGGGCACTAATATCTTTCAAGAGGGTCCAAAGGAGACAAATGAATGGTGTCAAAATCATGTATTTAAATTCAGTGCAAAAAAGTGCATTATCGTGCCTTTTGGGAAAATGCACCCAGGTAAATTACTCCAGTGATAAGACATCCTCAAGGGTTTACTTAGTAGCTAGAGATCTGGGAACATATGCAGACAGTAACCTGGCCTTTGACCAACATGTAGCCATGGTAGTAAGGAAATCATTCTATGTTGCCCAACTTATAAGTAAGGTTATGGCACTCAGGTCCAAGGATGTTATAGTACCACTGCACTTGGCTGCTGTCAGACCCATCATTATGTACAATACCGCCTTCATCATGTTTCTGACAAGGCATATGCAACAATTGGAATACCCACAGAGGATTTATTCCAAGAAAATCCAGCGTATTAATGCATTGTCCTATAAAGATTGCATTAGATCCCTGTCTCTATATTTGGTCTACGAGTTGTTCACTGCCGATCCATACATGGCATATAAGATCCAGCCCTGATAAAGCTTTTGCACATATGCACATATGCAGAATGAAAAACACCAGAAACACTAGATTCAGGTACTTGAACTTTGCTTGAAACTTAAATAGAATATGCTAGCAAGACAGATAAGTGCCTCAAAGGATACCCATCTTAAAGGACACCTATGCTCTGGAATAGGCTCATCATCCATGTGAAGCAGAGTCCATCCCAAACCCTACCCAAATGTAATCTTGCCTATTAAATGGGAAATCATAAATTCATCCCTCAGGCTTGTTCCCGTGTCTCATAGAGAGAATCCAACAGTAAACATTCCCTAATCTACCCCACCACATAACTTTTTATCAGTCTCCTAACATACTCTTCCTGACATCCCCTTCCAATTAAGACACACATGTTAAAACAGTCGCACTTGGGTCGGGTTGCATGGATAGGTTTATAACGGTTCTGGGGGTTGTTAGCCTAGTATATACCATCATAGTTGCCAGAGAGTTTCTGGTTTTCTTGTTTTTTATTTATTCTTTTTTTTATTTGACACCATTTCATATACAAGTGGCATGGAGTGGTATCAGTTGTAAGAAATGACAGTTTAATTTATCTTGTTTTAATAGAACAGCATGACAACCTGTGGGAATACAGTTAATTTGTTCTATACCTGTGACTCCCTTCAAACACGTATGACATCCTTAACTTCTGTCCTAACAAGTTTAACTAAATAAACTACATACAGCTGAAGAGTGGTTGTCATAGCGATCTGCAACCCCATGCCCATGTGCAGTCACCTCCAGATGTAATGCATCTAAAAAGCTCCAGAGCAACCATCACATTTTTATTCCATACAACCCAGCCAAAATAGATATTGGCTGAGGAAATAATTAATTATGGTACCTTGCAACCAGAATGATTCTTCTACACCTCAGAAATCAATTTCCAAACAGTGGTATTTACCAGACATAAGATAAGTCTTTGCTTCTGAACTAAAAAAAAAAAAAAAAAAACTTGGGTTAGAAGTGTGCAGGCTTCCGTAGCAACTGAAATGACCTCAGTAGTCCTACTGTAATAGTAACTGCAATTCCCCAGTACTTACAAGTTACTCTGTTGAATTAAAACTGCTCATATTTGCAACATAGATGACAGCAATGATTAAAAATTTAATCTAGGATTCTGTTTTACAAAAAAAAAAAAAAAAAAAAAAAAAGCTTTTAACACTTCACTTGAAAACACAGCTTAAACTATGAAATGGGAAATTTCAAGGTATAGGGCTCTGCCCTTCCCATTCTCTGAACCGTAAATATTATTGTATTAAATGCTAATTATTATGAACTTCCTTATATTAGCAAAAAAAAAAAAAACAGCCAGCTTTCGTTCTTTAGAAAATATTAATTTATTTTAAGAGATGATGCAAAATTGGCTGTCTCACTATATGAGCCACAACCCTGGTTGCCTGACATCCAAGCCAGTGAACTGAGATAAGTCAAAAGAGAAATCAGGGTCAGATGTGGGAAGAACTAACATTTGACTATAGAATAAATGATTAGTTTTAGTCATCATTCCTCAAACATTAAATTGTTTATTAATTTAAAAAGTAATACTGTGACAAATATTTGATGAGGGTTAATCAAATTTAGTTGATATAATTAAAAAAAGTGTAATTTTAAAAAATAGAATAAATGAAAGAAAAATTGTATTTTGCCTATAAAAACAGGCTGATTTCACAAAATTACCTTTCACTGTATTAATTGTCTAGTGTGGGTTGAGCAGTTAGCATGATGGAGAGACTCTCCAGTTCAATTATCTAGCAAATCCACCCAGTGGAATACATGTTTTGAACTGCAGAATGCACTGTTGGACCTGACAGAGGTAGTGTTCACTCTACCAGCTCATGCATCCTCTTAACATAGGCATTGCATGCATGCATGCGTGCATGCGTATACACACACACACACACACACACACACACACACACACACACACACACACACACACACACACACACACACACACACAGGCACGCACTCACACACACACACACACACACACACACACACACACACACACACACACACACACACACACACACACACTCATCTTTACTATACCAATGTGTTCATTTGGTACAAGCGTCATCTACAACCACAGGAGTAAATTGGTGAATGCTATTTTTATAGCATTCACTTTTTCCTCCTAATGAAGAAATTATCTCAGCTGTGAGATTCTTTGTGTCACTCTGCCAAATTCTTCCAGAAGCACCACCATTTCCATAGGAGAGTAGATGGCTAATTAATATTAGACAATCCCAAGACTGTAGCGTTAGCATTCAGATTCTCCAGCTAGACCAGATAATGACTGGCTCTCAGATCATAATCAAATTATTTGTTGAGTGAACAGCAACATCCACGTCAAGTACATGTAATATGTTAGATTTGAACAGACAGAATATATCAAAATTCTGTGTAGTACTTAGCTTCAGCTCCTCTGATTTTATACTACTTACAGTAAGAAAAATCAGAAGAGCACAGAGTGTCACCACCTTGAAAGCTGTAAATCACAGCATCACTGCACAGCCTACAGCTGGAAAAGATGTCACTGTAATGATGAAACATGTTTTATGGTTATTAGACACATTATTCTGCCACACTTTCACTTTTTTGTGAGGCAACAAGATGTATTATATATTTTAAAGCTGTGAAGATGCTTAAATATATACATGCATACATCCAGCTATTTCAAGGATGGGCATTAATGCCCTTCTTGCATGCCAATATATCAAAATAGTTGTTCCCATAATAAGGGTCTGGGCTGTTCTAAAAAAATATCTAAACTAGTGCTTCCTGTAATTTAATTTGTTAGTCTGTTCCATGCATCAGCCGCTCTCTCAGACAACCAATCAGTACACTTCTCATTCCTATAGAACCTTCTATATGGGTTGTCTGATGATTCTCTAGCACTTTTTTGATAACCCCAAACATTCCCAAAAATAGCTGTCTTTAAATGCCATATATATACAAGAGCATGGCACAAGTTCAGATTTTTAGCCTTTCGTAATAACTTAAATGTTCATACACATTGATGCCTATGGTATATTTCCACTGTACTATTTTTAGTTTACTCATGCTTGTTTTCTTTTAAGGGTTCCTTATTGTTATTTGATACTCTGGTTTGGATCTAATATAACTAACAAACAATGCCTTCATCATTTCTGATTTTCTAGACTTAGGAAATGGCAGGCTGAAAATTTCCATCGGGGAACAAATGGATACCTTACTTGATCTGATAATCCGTTAGCTTTCCTGCTACATTTTCCTTATAAGTTCACCAGTAGGGACTTGAAATGAAATCTGGACCTACAGTATTTGATACCATTAGAGGTCTTTTATTTATTTATTTATTTATTTTCTTATCATATCCAATGAGATTTGACTTGCACTGGATAGTATGCATTTATTATGTAATAAAATTTGGAAAAAACCTTGACTTCAATCAGGATCAGCAGAGATCAACTAGCTTCTCTGATACTTGAAAGCACAGACAGAGAGGATTTGTGTGCCCATTTGGATGAAAGTGATAACTGGGAGCATCTGGCTTCTGTCTCTGTTTTAATGACAGGATATTGGCCGGAGGCTCATCATGATGCAGCCACTCAATGGGGGGAAGATGTGGACATAGCAACCGATGGTAATTATTGCAGTTCTTCTCGGCACATTTGGTGTTGCACGCTTACATAAAAAGGGACATCAATAGCCCTTGCAGTAGTCCAAATACCGACAACACCAACAAGGGTGGGGATAGGCCATAAAAATATAAAATATGCTCACATTGCATGGATATTAACAAGAGCACAAAGCAACAACATGGATACCTAAAGGATTTATTCCTTCATTCAGAGTACTGTCTAATCAAGGGAAGGTTTGATGGTTGGCAGGCAATGGGGCAAATTAATAGCAAAAAATATGCCCTGTCCACTAATGACTTTTAATGCCTATGTTTATCATTCTGGTTTATTATGAAAATCACTGAAATACAGGCTGTCTGGTACAGAGCAAGAGAACACTGTTGATGTTAGTTGTTCTCCTTCTTTTCGTAACAGTTTTCTTGTCTGCAAGGTTCCCCAAAAATATAGATCAATAATGTTTTTGATCAGTAATCACAGTCTAGACAAACTAGTTATCTTTTGATAGTAGTTAGTAACTAGACTGGTGATATATAACTGAATCGGTCACTTATTGATATCCAAGATAGTGAGTGCATTAATTTCACTGTTTTTAGTATAACTGCATTTTTGTCAATTTAATTTATGCAGTTGTTTTGGGTTTTTAATACTGTGATGGGAATGGACCCCATTCCTAGATCAGGGTATAAATAGAGTTAATGAAATTAGTATTGTTTCAGTCTTTAAAAGCTAAGAGTGTTGTCCTTAGCACCTGCAATTGCATTTTTAGGACTTGTATAATTATGGAAAAGTTAGACGAAAAATATATATGATCATAAGTGCAGTTCTACTTCTGCATATCTCCTTACCACATGGGTAACCCACAGGTTGACAAAGATAGAACTCTTAAGCATCATTTGCCTGAAGTTCAACCCGCTGAGGGTAAGAACTCTTCCATTTTGTGCCAGCAGTGATGTTCTTTTCAAGGAATAGTTTCCCCCTTCTTTAAGTTGGTGTGACTGTGAATTTGGTAAATATATGATTGGGGGAGAGAGGGGCTTGGCCCTTGTTAAAAACACTTCAAGAGGCTTCTTTAGCATCTATTTAGGGAATGCACTTCAGGGATTACAATCCATAGCAGGTTGAACTTCATTCACTTGGATGATTATCACACGTTTTAAGCACACAATGCCTAATTGATATGTGCTGTTGATTTTTTTTTTTCTAATATGTCCAATTCATACATTGCCTTAGACTGCTTTACAATCTCCAGGAGATGACCTGTCCTCATAATTTCTCTGCTGTGATACTTATGTGTTCTTTGCAGTTTTGCAGTGACAGATACTAGAATGCATTGCGTTAGAAGTCATATTTAGGTACTGTTATTCACAGTTTACCTATGTAAAAGTGAAGTACTGTCTTCCGACTCACTATTCCTCACAAATTATATACCGAAAAATGGTGAGCTGAAAAACCATGAACAAAATTAAAACAATTTTTTTTTTGCAGGGGGTAAGCCCCCCACACACCCCAAAATTATATATACCAACTTCACAGTCACATAGCAAAGAAGACTAGGGAAAAATGTACCACTTGTGACCACAATCCATTACACAGCAATGAAATTCACCACAAAGAAACACTGTCGCACTAAATACACATGATGGCAGAGTGAATGATGACTCGTAGATTTGCATTTAATCACATTCATGAAGAAATTAATCTTTAGGAAATACAACAACAGTATTTTCTTTAGGTGTTTAATTCACACTGTGAGAAAGGAAAATATAATTATATGTTTCTAGTATGTAGTTCACGCAAAAGATTATAAATTTTCTTTCTGGAAAATCTTCTAGAAAGGTTTTCACAGAAAGTAGCATTCATGGACAGCTAAAACAATTATCTTTTTTTAAAGATTGAAGCTGTGGATTTATTAGTAAAATAGTGAACTGTATTTGTAAGATTTTATGCCACAAGCCCATGTGCATATTATCTGCATAGTATCATCCCTTCTGATCAAAGTTACTTCTGATATTTCTGTTTACAAAGATGGCTGTTACAGTATTATAATCAGAAAAATAAAAATGAATCAGAAAACTAAGAAATTCACATACGTCATTAGTGTTTATAGAGTTCTACGAAACATGAACTCTAGATGACCTTGAAGGAAAATAAAAAAAGATGCATGCAATGCAAATTATAATCAGTGATAATGTGGAACAATCTGGTGTTTTTCACCAACTATTTTGAAAACTTCTGTTATTTTTCGCATTTAGAATATTTTGCTTTATATGCAGTGCTGGACTAAATTATTTTTTCTTTATCTTTTTTGTGTTTTTAGAACTTGTGAACTGATTACAATGGAAAGGCTCGTTTTCTATCTGCTGATGCTTGGCAGTTTGGTAAAAGCTCATAGCTGCCCTGGACGGTGCATCTGTCAAAATATTTCTCCCACCCTGACTATGCTGTGTGCCAAAACTGGACTTCTCTTTGTACCACCAACAATTGACAGGAGAACAGTAGAACTTAGGCTTACAGATAATTTTATAACGATTATCCGTAAAAAAGACTTTGTTAATATGACTAGTCTTGTTCATCTCACTCTTTCAAGGAACACAATCAGCCAAATTATGCCGAATGCATTTATAGATTTGAAGTTTCTTCGCGCTTTGCACATGGACAGCAACAGGCTCACTGTCCTTAAAACTGAACATTTCAGGGGGTTGGGAAACCTCCGCCATCTAATATTGGGGAACAACCAAATCCACTACATTGAATCAAACTGTTTTGATGAATTCTTAGCAAATATTGAGGACTTAGATTTATCTTATAATAACCTAGAGACATTGCCCTGGGAAGCCATTGGGAGGATGGTGAATATGAACACTCTAACACTTGACCATAACCTGATTGACCATATCTCAGAGGGTACTTTTACTATGTTACAGAAACTTGCCCGTTTGGATATGACATCAAACAGACTTCAAAAACTTCCACCTGACAATTTGTTCTTAAAAGCCCAAGTACAAGCTAATGCCAGGGGTTCTCATTCCTCATCACTGACCGTTAGCTTTGGTGGGAATCCGTTACACTGCAACTGTGAGATGTTGTGGCTAAGGCGCCTTACAAGGGAAGATGACTTAGAGACCTGTGCATCCCCTGACCATTTGATGGACAGATACTTTTGGTCAATCCCAGAAGATGAATTCCTCTGTGAACCTCCATTAATTACACGACATTATGCCTCCAAGGCATTTATCATGGAAGGCCAAGGAGTGGTCTTGAAATGTAAAGCTGTAGGTGATCCTGAACCTTCTATTCACTGGATTGCTCCAGATGGAAAAATGATGAACAATACCACCAGGACAATTATTTATGACAATGGAACCTTAGATATAATAATAACTACACTTAAGGATAATGGAATTTTCACGTGTATAGCCTCAAATGCTGCAGGGGAAGCCACAGAAGGAATTGAAGTAAATATTATTCCTCTTCCTCTTTTCATCAATAATACCAATCGTCAGAGAGAACCTGATCCCGGCTCTTCGGACATCACTACTTCTATGAAATCAGGGTCTAATGACACCAAGAATCATCTAGATAGGAAAATTGTAGCAGCAGAGCTGACCTCAACTTCAGCTGTCATCCAGTGGCCATCTGAGCGTCATATTCCCGGAATTCGTATGTACCAGATCCAGTACAACAGTTCTTCAGATGACACATTAGTATACAGGTAAAATGGCTTCATGTGACTGGAGATTTATACAGTATGCAAAAAGATAATATGATTTTCTGATAATGCCTATAAGTGCGGTCCTCCTTCGGTATTGAAATGCTATAACTGAGTATGATGGTCAGGTCAATTATATATATCACTATTTTTAGATGAGGTAAGTTGTGTGTCAAACACCTGTAAATTCAGCACTGCTGTTTTGAAAAATATGACATTGACTGGCACAAATGTGAGCAGTGATATGCTTGGAATTACTTGTTTATACAAATTTTACATAGAACCATAAATATTGAGCTTAATAATGAGATGGAGCAATTATTCTTTTGTGTGTTAGACATTTAGTAAGGAAAGTTAAAAATTTCCACTTTCCTTTATTGGTTCATTGGCTCATTGGCTCATACTAGGCTATCTGCCTGAGGGCATTTATAAGCCTAGCCCATAGTTTTGTGGCTTACGCCACCCCTTTAGTTTGGAGAAACTATGCCCATTATTTTGCTGTGCCTCTATCGAGCAGTGACACTGAGGTAACCCCTGTGGTGTATCTGCGATCTCCCATCCATTGGTCAAGATTCCTCTTGAACAAGGCCAGTGAGGCTTTTCGCAGAATGTCCAGGTTTTTTGGTCCACTTTTTCATAAAGTTGTGGTTTTCTGGCAAATTAGGGGCAACACTAACTACTGAAGTCAGAAAATAAAAGCAGATATTAAGTTTCAGACTTCATCCCCTCCAGAAAATCCACGCTAATGTAACATCTATTATCCTATCAACTATCTAAGTTTGTAAGACCAATATTTAAAAAGTGTCCCGAATTTTGGACCTGTATATCTCGCCAGGAAAGACATCAAACTCTCAACTGACCAGGATCCTGCAGAACTAACCCGATTTTGTCTCGTATTTTTTACCCTGTCCGTTAGAAAATATTTGCTTTCCTGGCACATCCGTAAGATTCAATCACCGATGTCAGCCAACACAGTTTCATGCTTATTGTTCTGAAAATACCTATTGACTTATTGCGCTATAATTTTTAATTGAATCGCTACCGTCTGTTACATTTGACTTTTATAAAGGCTTTACTCAAAGAGTGAAAAGATTTCCACTAACACACCCCATTAACAACAATGGTCACCAGGCTGCAGCACACCAGACATCCCATTAGCATTTCAAAATTTAACCTGTGCACAATGTCAGAGATTAAGTTCAAGAGACCCTGTAGCTTCCTGATGATGTAATGATGACTACTTTTATCCTTTAGAATTACCTGGGTAACAAGAGGGCTGTGTTATATAATGCTAACCATGCCCAGTGATTTAGGTATACTTTACCTTTATAGATGACTTAACTGGAACATGAAGTATACCATTTTACTTCCATTACAGAATATGTTTTTAGTAGGCTCTCTAGTCATTGGTAATACATTAGTTTCTCACATCAGGAGATATGACTTGTGAGAGATAACTAGTTGGAAATTGTATATTAAGAGTTAAGTCCATAACTACAATGCCAAGAAATGCATGTAAGTCATGTTTGCAAGATATGCAAATATATATTTTTTGTTTCTTTCTTGTTTTTCAAAGTGTTGTTAACACACTGCCAGAGAAAATATAAATATTAACATTACAAATTGTGCTGCTTTTTTTCAGGATAATAAATTGAAGACTATCCCGGTGAAATGAATAATATTAGTTGGCATCTGCTTTTCCACACATCACTGGCATTTGGTATCATCAGCAATAAAAATCAAATTTCAAAGATTCAGAAAACAATGTTTTTGTTGAATTCCATATCATTATTAATTATTCCGCCCTCCCTTCAAAAACTTGTTACATAATACATTAAATAATGAAGTTTTGTCTTTGTTCTCCACTGATCAAATTGAATGTTATTTTATGCCTTCCCTTAGACCAATGCATACACTACATTATTAAAGTGTTTGTCCACTGAAAACCATACCTGCTAAAAATTCATACTGTCTAAAGTGGCTTTTGAGTAATAGCAGCTAATAGCGAAGCAGAAATGGAAGGGAGCAATTAGAAAGTTAGACCCAGTGAAGCAGTAAGAATGCTAACTCTATATTTCAAAACCAAAGTAAATTTGCAGCAGTCATTTTCCTCAGCATTTTGTTACTGGAGACAGATTTTTAGATTGAAATCTAACCTAGATTTATAAGTTGCAGAAAAACCTCGAATGTATTCTAACATACATTACAGAGGTGCTTGAAGGAAATGTTTTCTGCTTTGTTGATGGTGCAAAGAAATTGTACCAAAGGATAAGTAAGATGTGGAAGTGAAGAAGGATGTGGAAAGGGGTGAAAATTTGTCAAAAGTATGATAATCTGAGCATTACTGACAAAGCATAAAAATTAATAATAATAATAATGGCACCTAAAAATAAAAACTATCCAATGGAATAGAAATGGTTGAAAGGTACTTCAAGTACTAGTAACACAAATAAACTGTGGTACACTGAAGTAAATTCCAAAACCACCAAAACCAAACAACCAAAAACACGAACAGCTGACAGCAGAACAGCTCCACTAAAGGATACCCCAATAAAGCACATAAAATATTTAACAACAAATGTCACACAGATTTAGTGCTTTCGTTTCCTATTCTGAAAATATCATCAGAATCAAAGTCATTAATACACAGCAAATTTAAATACCTGTTACTACGCAATCATTGGTCCAAAGTACAGAATTTAGCCAATCACCATGCAACCTCCAAAAACAATATGTTGACATTACTACTTTAAAACCATATCGTACAAATATATAATACAAACATTCTTAATACACTAAAATGTGTTTGAATATTAAATATTGCAATATTAAAATATTATGACATCCTTACTGTATGGCAGGGCCCCCTTGATATTATTAGTTCTTTTGCTACATATATAAATAGTACGACAGAATTTTCAATTTTTACCTATGAAGTGGGGATTAATGAGACACACTTTTTAGATGTGATTATTGTAAAGGACTTTAACAACAGGAAATATGTTTCCAAATTATATAGGAAAAAATATTTTTCCAATTCCTATTTGCATTTCAAGAGTAACCACCCGTTCACTCAAAAGAGAAACATTGTGAAGGGGCAGATGGTGCGGGCAGCATGTATGACCTTTTCAATAGATGATTTTAGTGATGGAGCTAAATTATATTCAGGGATTATTCCAAGATAGAGGGTACCCTGAAGCACTCACTAATTTACTAAAAGAAGAAGTTCTGATGGGGTGAGGGAAGCAATATCTCCCCTTAATGAGCATTTCAGATACAGCTGTTATTAATGATATTCATTGTGGAGGGAGGATGAAATTGGAACCCAGGTAAGTGGGTGCCATGGTACCTTATTTGATGGTAACATATAATCAGGACACTAGCAACATCTAGAATATTATTACAAAATACTGAAAACTTTATGCTAGTATGCCAAACAAGTTAAATGTGTTCACCAGGCCACTAAAGTTCAATTTCAAAGAAACTGTCATCAAGCTCCTACTTTTCCCTCCAAGATGGCACCAGAAAAGGGACTTTTAAGTGTGGGATGTGACTCCAATGCCCATTTATAGCTAATATTACCAAAATTAGTTTACCTAACCCAAAAATTTAATTTTGTGCAACAGGATCTTTCAATTGTTTTTCTAAAGGTGTCATTTACGTGGCTTATTGTATATTCTGTTTTGCATTTTATGTAGGGAAGACTGAATGTAGTTTGAAACAAAGACTTTATAAGCATTTGCATGAAATCAACAGAAAAAAAAGACCAATGTTCTGTTTAGACATTCTATCAAGTGTAAAAATGCAAATTTTAGGTTTGGGGTTCTGGAGATGGTTAGATCCCAGGAAAGAGGTGGAGATTGGGAGACCAGATTGGAATTCTGGGAACTTATGCGGCAAATGTGTTTGGATGCCTGCATATATCCCAGATTAAATTATCATTATTCACTGGCTCACGCTTTAAATTTGAGGGCATCCAAGTATCAGGGGGGTTACATTTTAATATTGCAATATTTAATATTCAAATATATTTTAGTGTATTAACAATGTTTGTATTATATATTTGTGCAGTATGGTTTTGAAGTAGTAATGTCAATGTATTGTTTTTGGAGGTTACATGGTGATCTGCTAAATGCTGTACTTTGTATCAATGATTGCATGGTAACAGGTATTTAAATGTGCTGGGTAGTTATGACTTTGATTCTGATGAAGTTTCCAGGATAGGAAACAAAAGTGCTAAATCTGTGTGACATTTGTTATTAAATAACGGTTGTATATACTTTGTTGGGGTATCCTTTATTGGAGCTATTCTGCTGTCAGCTGTTCGTGTTTTTGGTACTTCGCGTACTAGCATGAGATCACTTAAATGTTGATAACTGCTGTTAAGATTCAAAAATACATTCAAGAAGAATCTAGGATGCAAATGATAATGTGTGGAGAATAAAAAAATGCAGTCATCGTTCTTTTATACATAATAATTATCAGACTGGCTAAACTGTTTAGGGTACTTTGGAGACACAGTCATTTGCGACGGCTTAAGTAGAAAAAAAAAAAACAAAAAGTACACCAAGGCACCACAAATCACTAAGAAGTCCACAGGTACCCTGAATATGGAATGGAGACTCCACGCATTAGTGCAAAAACACAAGTTTATTCAGCAGACAAGACACACATTATAGCTGTACACACACTATGTTTTCATTATCTTATCAGAATGCTTTTATAATGCCTCCAATACAAACATTTCATCAATTAACCCCTTCGGTTTCCCCATTTTTCCAGCGTGGCATTATAAAAGCATTCTGATAGGATTCAGTCTGCATCTGAATAAGTAATTGAAACAAAAATGTAGTGTATGTACAGCGTTAATGTGTGTCTTGTCTGCTGAATAAACTCGTGTTTTTGCACTACTGCCTGGAGTCTCCACTCCATATCAAAGGCCTAAGTAGCTTGGGAAATGAACAGCATTTTTAAAAAATTTCGTTTCCCTGCATGAATACTGCATGTACTATTTGCTGTGAGCCTCATCTCTTCTACATATACTGAGGAATACACCAAAGCACTGTCAGTTTGTCCATTGGCACATGAATCCTCTGACAGCATTGCACATCAGGCATGGGGGTGGAAAATGTTAGGGCATAAAAAAGTCAAAAACAACAACAAAAAATGGCCATCCCATGTATGACACATTGCCTGAGCTGGAACTGTGACTTCGGCTATTCAGTCGTCAAATGGATGAGTCCTATGGCAAGGAATGGCTGATGGTCTCTCTCTCTCTCTCTCACTGTGGTGAGGGACAAAAAAAAAACATATGAAGAAGTCTGAGAGAAATTATGTCATTTAACATGAAAGATATACTACAGCAAACCAAGGGTATTGAAGAAAAAGTGTAAAGTTGTCCAAATGCCAAAAAGCAGGTATGAGCTCATAGAATTTAAGATGCATTTAGAAAAAGGGATTCACAGTGACAGAGTACCTGCATTTAATTGGTGAATGCCCAATCACTGAATTTTTAAGTCAATTAAATCATATCAGCCTTATCCTTTACTGCTACTTTTATGAATACAGTGCCTGGCATCTCTAAGATGATTGTTGGCTCTAAATATTAGGGGTTCAAAAAAGGTCTGACATGTATTTAAGTAATGTGATTTAACTAAGTTATAGTGGAATACAGGCTGCTTGTTAGCTGTTATAGAGGGATTTTTTTCCCATAAATGTCAGTATAATCTTAATTTCAAAATATTTTTACATTAGATGAAATCTGATGTCTTAGCATCAGTTTTAATAAAAAAACAAACAAAAAAAAAACATTCTGTGGTTGCAAAAAACTGCACAGCTGCTCAGTAGAATAATATGCAATATTTTTGAATGATGATGAATTTGTAGCTGTGATACTTAAATGAATTTTGCTGTACCCCAGGAAGCATAACATGTTGCTTGATAAAAATTAAGAAAATGTTAGCAGTAGTGAAAGTAATCATTTTCTCTACTTCTGTACATAGTAACGACATCTGCATGAAAGGATCCATTCTTTGTTTCCACGAAATCAAACTAGAGTTATATGGTGGAAGAAATGGAAAATATGATAATGTGTTTCGTTCAACAGCAAAGGACAGCAGATAGGAGAATAGTATGCATTGTTTAGAACTGTATACATTTATTGTATTTGAGCAAGTTAACCTAGCAGTACCATACACTTAGAAAACCCACCATTTATATGAGAGTTGACAGTAGTATTCATTTATTTTCATACACAATAAAACAAAAATGGATTTTTCACATTTCATAATGGACAACGGCATTTGTTTAAATGTAATGTGGAGGTGGAGTGTTTACTAGCTGTCTGGAGAGAAACGTGGTTTTGTGTGCAGCTACAGACAATGAGGAAATCTTTGTGCAGAACAGTGCAAAGTGCACTTTCTCTGCTTTTCACTGAAAACCATTTCAGAGGCTAGTAAGAAATAATAATTCATGAACTTACAATTTCACTAGAAAATGTGCAACTAAACAACTACATGAATGAACATTTATTAATCTCACAGTTACACATAACAACTGTTATGCACATATATAAATGTATTTTTTTGCTACAAGAAACAAGATGTTCCTTTCACATGGAGATGAAGTATAAAAACATTCATATTGGAAGGCTTGTAACTATAGGAGGGGTGTACTGTTTCAAGTTAGCTTTATTGTTTCCTGACTATTATGTAGAGTTCCATAAAGCTAAAATCATGACACATCCTTGACTATAAACTCACAGCAAGCATTATTTCTGATGGCATTTCAGCAGCTGAGCTTATTTTCTCTAGTGATGATCCTAGAAACAACTGACCCACAATGAGCACCGATTGTACCTTTCAGTCTCTTTGAATTGCTCTAACAAACATGTAATGGCATGAAACAAAGATGTTTGTATTTTCTGCATCATAAGTGTCTGCAGAAATGGAGGTACTCATCATCACATTATTGTCAAAGAAAAGGCTGAAAACAATCTAGAAGTTGCCAAAGAAGTCAGGAATGTGCCCTGTTGTTTGGGACACTAAAACAAAACAATTCATTTAAATGGTGTAATCTGAAACTGCTAATAGATGATTTCACTTACCATTTTCAGAAGCATATGAATGGCAAGTTATCTTGGACTTGTGAGTTTAAGAGGACACAGTAATGTAAGTGTGAAGCACACATGATCTACATAATTTAGAGAGAGAGAGAGAGAGAGAGATTTAGCTCAAATTCTCTAGTTATCAGCCTGTTCTAGTTGCCAGGAGAATATATGAGCCATAACATTTTTTTTTTAAATTAAGGAGTGAGCAGTCCAATCTTAACTAGCCCTATATATATAAAAAAAAAAAAAAAAAAAAAAAAAAGAACAGACATGAAATGGTGTACTCAATGCGTGCATGTAATGCACAGAATTAACGGTATGAGCTGTTAACAAGATATTTGCTGTAGTCCTGGGTACAGTTTTGATTCTGTCTTCCCCTGGTTGTCTATTGTGTGACTCTGCATAAGTCACATAACCAAAAGTGCTCCCTGGTTGCCCCTAAAAAATGTTCAAATAGTTTATCTGGTCAATTGATGTATAAAATAAAATAAAAAAAAAATGTCATCCATTACGTTTGTGAAATAAATATTTGCTAGAAAAAAGAGAAAAGATAATCTTGTAATACGAGGGGAGATGGAATGTATTTTGTATATTTAATAAATGAGTAGATATATAATAAAAGTAGGACACATCATTCTTGAAATTTTAGTAGATTAGGACAGATATGGTGCTTTCTAATTATAATGGTAATACCTCTGAACTCTCCAGATTTTTGAAGAATATCCAGATATTTTGCTTCATTTTGTTTTGTTTTTTTCCTCATAAAATTTCTGGTTTGGTGGTAAATCATTGGGGGTTGAAGTCATTAAATAATGACTTACATTTAAGTTTCAAACTTTATGTATTTCAGAAAATGTATGCTAATATAAATCCTGTTATTATAGCAACTTTCTAATTTTATAAGAGTGATATTTAAAATCTGTCCCTATTTTACCCTATTGGTTCATAGGTTGGTACTAGGCTATCAGCCCTAGGGCCTATACAAGCCTAGCCATAACAATTCCCTCGCTATTTCTTCCCACACTATTTACTTTCCTGGACCCCTGTCTAGCAGGGTGATTGACGTGATAGTTGAGGTGAATTTCCTTTCTCCCATCCAATCATCAAGGTTCATTTTGAAGAGGGCCAAAGAGGCACTCTGCTCGACATGTATGGGCAATCTGTTCCAGAGTCTGGGGAGTCTCTGGGTCAGGAACCTATCCCTCCAGCATGTTTTATTTATTGTGATGACAAGGTTTAGATCCCTGGAGCGTGTGGCTCTGAGGGATTGGGATTTCTTTAAGTGTAGCATGTCCAATAGCTCTGGGTTTGACATGGCCTTGTATGTTAAGTAGAGATCGCCTCTGAGTAGATGATATGTGACAGAGTATAGCTGGAGTTTTTTAAGGCGGTCAGAGTAGGTCATCTGCTTTAGGCCTGTGATTCTTTTAGTGAGGTATTTCTCCGGCCTTTCCAGTTGTTGCAGATGTCTTGAGAGTTTCATACCAAACGAGGCATTGTATTCTATAATGGGTCTAATGAGGGATGAGTACAGTGGGACAATGACCTCCTTTTTTCTGGTTGAAAAGCCCTTGGTGATGAGGTGTGCCACATAGAAGGATTTCCTGACTGTTGTGGCGATGTGGTTATCAAAGATGAGACCACTGTCCACCTGTGTCCCTAAGTCTCTTATCACACTTTCAGTGTTTAGTGTACTGCCACCTATATGGTAATTCATGGATACATGTTTTTTCCCAAAGGGGATAACTGTACATTTCTTGGCATTGAGCTTGAGCCCATGGCTCTGGCACCAAGCATCTGTTTCTGTAAGGCCCTTTTGTAGAGTATCCACATCATTTGGGGATTCAATAATGGCTCCCAGTTTGCAGTCATCTGCAAACTTTGTTAGCCAGAGTCCCTTAGTGTTGGCCTGTACTTCAGAGAAGTAGATGCCAAACAAGAGCAGTCCCAGGACTGAACCCTGAGGTACTCCACTTGTCACTTGTCTGGAGCTGGATTTGGAGTCTGCTACTTTTACAGTGTGGGTTCTATCAGTAAGCCAGTTAGCAACCCATTGGGTGACATGGGGATTAATGCCCAGCTTAGTAAGTTTATCTATGATTCCAGAGTGGGGGATGGTGACAAAGGCCTTGGCAAGGTCTAGATAGGCTGTGTGGACCACCTTACCCTTGTCCATGGCTCTGGAGACTGATTCAAAGAAGTCAATCAGGTTCAGGAGACAAGATCGGCCCTTCACAAACCCAAACTGGGTGGGGTCCAGTGTTTGAAGGTTGCCAATGTCTTTGTTCATAAGTTCCATGATAATACACTCCATGGCCTTGCAGATTAGGCTTGTCAGACTGATGTGACGGTAGTTTCTGGGACCCAAGGTAGATCTCCCCTTGTGGAGTGGGATAACTGTAGCTCTGCGCCACTCAGTGGGCACGAAACCTGAGATGAGGCTATAATTAAACATGGCACTTAGGTGAGGTGCCAGTTCATATTGTAGTTCATGTAGTACACAGCCCGGGATGTCATCTGGTCCCATGGATGCTGTATTCTTAGCTTTGGAGAGTGCGTTTTTTACCTGTGTGGCCGTTATTATCGGAATTTGGCAATCTTCCGGTATTGAGATGGGAGGGGGGTGAAGTTGACACTGAATTGATCTGCCAGGATATTGGCAATATCCTTGGGATCAGTATATTTAATGCCATTCTGTTTTAGCTCAGAGCAGATCTGAGCATTGCCATTTAGATTCTTGACACAGCTATAGAATGCTTTGTGGTTGTCTTTGGAATCTTTGGCAATTTTATTTTCGTAACTAGCTTTGGAGGATTTTATGAGGGATCTCAGTTTCTTACTGAGGCTGGTAAGGGAGTTTTTTGCATCCTGGGATTTTCTTCTTTTCTGCAATAGTTTCTTCCTTTTGTTGTAAAGTTTGTTTATGGCAGAGGACCACCAGATTGGCTTCCTTTTTTTTGGATGAGAGCATCTTGGTTCTATTTGGGATGGCACGATTCATGTGCTCGTACAGTGCCTTAGTGTAGGATTCAGCAGTTGAACTTTCAGTTCCCGTCTGCATGGGTGTCATGAAGTTTGTCACTTCTGACTTGAGTAGCATGAAGTTGGCTTTGGAGACGTTTTTTATGGAGGTTTCCTTACTGGGGGGTGGGGGTGGGATGTGGATGTTAAGGGTGATTTGCTTATGGTCAGACCTGACTAATGAGGGGGTGACCACAGATGTGGAGCATCGATTTCCCATGTTGGTAATGACCAGGTCTAGGATATTGGAGCCCCTGGTGGGACTATGGATTAGTTGATCTAGGCCGTTGGAATTTATGCATTCCAAGAACTGTTGGGCAAAGGTGTTGGTACACGAGTACCCCCATTATTGTAGGTTTTGTCCAGATTTCTTGAGCCAAGAGGTTTAGAGGAATGGTAAGACAGAAAAAGGGTTCACCATCAGAAAGTCAATGTGTTGCTTGTACATGGAATGTTCCCACAAGGGCCTCCATTTGCACCAGCTGTACACATCACATGCCTCAGCTAATTTAGGTAACAACAGCAGAGAAATACCTACAGTCTTTATCTATGCAATATGGAAAAGGGACTGTGCATACTATGAGATATGGGATGTCATAGCCAAAATCACCAACAGGTTGTCAGTGAAGGTAACTCATGTACATATTCTCAGATTTTGAGTAAACAGTAATTCATTCAGCACCAAGTATCCAGAGATAGCACCTATGTTTACCTTATCAGGTTTTGAAAGAGCTGTTTACAAAAATGCTAATTTTCCCTCAACCACTAATAATGGGCATCTATTTCATTATGGATGTATAAGATGACATCAGATTCAGAAACGCTATCTGGCATACCTATTCAGTACTTTTCCATACTTCATCCTACAAATTTAACATTTGGATGGCCAATCCTTCCTACCTGGCATGGAGGATAGTGGATCATATGAGGGACTCAAAACCCATCCCAGAGAACGCAACATAACTTTTGAATTTTATGTCACATAATTACATCTCTGGGCATCTATGTAAGTACATGATATGGATTTCCACTAAGATGATGCTTTGTCCCCAGTTCCTGTTGTCTTTTGGAATGTCTCACAGCTCATTCAGTGAATGGTTGGTACCACTGTCTAAAAGACCCACGTGTTAAAAAATGTTACCATCAATTTAATTCTTGTCTCAAAACAAGCGAACAGAACCATGCCTACAAATGATATCACATAGGCACTCCCTCATAAATTGTCAAAGTAGCTGGATTATGGCTTCAGTCTTCCTATTCATGAAATTGCTATTGGGAAGTTTGCTCTCAGTGAGATTGCACTCAGGCATGTGTCATGATTCCCATGTAGTAACTTTATAACACCCTCAGAGTTCTGCCAGTCAGAGATTCTTTGGATGAGGTGGATGGAGTGATTTTTTTACTGGGACAAATTAGATATACATTCAGATAACCTATGGTGGTAAGTGAACTACTGAGTTAAATGTATAGACAGCAACATACAGTTTAAGGTAACGCATTCTGTATTCCTGAAAATGTTCTATATGCAAAATAGAACAAATCAATTGCATTTCTCTGTGCCATAATGTAGCTACACTTTACTAATTTAATAATTTAACACTTTTAAATATTCACTGACACTCAAATCGGCTGTACGGAATGTTACGTGCCATTGCTAGCATGAGGAGCGGTAGTCTCCAAAATATGGAAACTTGCAGTCCTTATCACACATAACATATTTATCAGCTAAACACACTTTCCAGAAATATAACCTGGCCACCATCTATGTAGAGACATTCAACTCCTAATAAATGAAATGACAAAGAAAGGATTTACTTTACAGACTCAGACCTGGAATATCAATATGAATCCATAAATAGCTGTGACAGTATAACTGACTAAATGTTTCTGAATGGAATGCCATGCAACTGTAAAACGATTGCAATGTTACTGTAATTAAGAGATAACTGGTTAAGGGCATTTGGGATAGCTGAACTAATATCATCATCATTATGTGCCATTCATAACACTAAAGTGAACAGCACAGAGAAGAAAACAATGGCAGATCCTGACAGCAATTGGAAAAGTGACCAAGTAAAGAAAAATAAACGGGGAACAACATAAGCAGCAGAAAATAGATTTCAGAGTAAGCCATAAGAAGTAGTTGGTGACAAACAAACTGAAACCAGAATGCCGAATGCAAGCAGTTCCCTAAGCCTCAGATATGACCAAACTGCTTTTATTTGTTCAGCGCAACTTAGATGTGGAATACAGAACTGATCTAGAGAATACTTATGTAGTGCATTTCATGCTCAAATGTTAGAAAAATAAGAAATATGTAAGATACATATTACTGCAGAGCTGTATGATGTAGGTTTTTGCAGTGATTTGTGATAGACTGCAGCTATAAGTTGCACGTATGAAAGAAATACACAGAGTAAGAAGTAATGAAGACACCTTTTGAATTGGTAATCATAGCAACCATTGCAATAAAAACATTACAGAATCTTTATGAAAAAATTATTAGGCAGCCACATCAACAAAAATAAATAAAAGGCACATACTCACAAATTTTCAGTAAAAACAACTTTATTACGATAAGCATTTAATATATGGTCAAGTTTTGCACATCTGATTTTTTAATATCTATTTTTAACACATATTCAAAGTAGATCCCTGTACAAACTAGCAAAAGTGAATAAATGTGAAAGTTATCCTTACATATAGATTAAGCTAGATACAGAAATGCAGCAGGACACATGTAAAACAGAGTTACTAGACAATTAAAGCAATTATTAAACACAAATGGCAGGTCAACACTTGTCAGAAGAGACAAATCTGAGAAAACAGCTCAGATAATAATCACATGACAATACAGGTGCGTGTATGACCATCAGTGCGGTCATTTCAAACTAAAGCCTAATGATTAATGAATAATGACATGCGGATTTTATAAAGTGCTTAAAAGAATCATTCAGGGCTGATGGCGTAATGTAATTAGTGACATCTCAGAAGCAGATGAAGAGTGTGCAACATTGTAATTAAGAAAGGCAGTGAAGCAAGCTACAAGTCTTTGGTTATGACTTTGCCATTCAGGAGGTCAGAAGTTCAATCCAGACTAGTTCCAACAAAAGTCTGTCTCTGAATAGATCCCAAATCTTGCTTATTTTAATAGGTTAGAAATAAAAAGGAGAATTACATCTTTACAAACTCATTTAATATTTATACAGTGTACACATACCTATATAAGCAACTATTTGTCTGTTTTACATCCTAAGCAAGTTTTCTATCGTAGCAAACTGTGTGAAGATAGATCAAAACTTTACACCTTTAACACCTTGTTGGCAAAATATTGATTTTTAGGACAACTCCCTGCACTAGAATCACTTCAGAGAGCTGCTGCACAAATAATAGAAATTGTGGATGTTATGACCAATATAATAGATGCCCTGCTCTTCTAGGGAGCTAACAAATAGGAGTATGGAGTAAAGCTAATTAAACTATTTGGGCAGATTAAGGCAGAGTAGTCTGAATTTGAATAAAATTTAGTGTCAGGGTTGTTTGACTATTCTCAACTACATAGAGAAATGTTTTGATGTCTGAAGGACTGAATCAAAATTCGCTAAAAATCAATGCTGTAATAACTATACAGGAACCAGAAGGCAAATCTGCTTTTATGGGATTTCTTGCATTTGTTTAATATCTGACAAAGTTCATAACTCGTTTCTCAAATATCACAGAGGTACTGTGAAAGCTAATAAAGCATGACGTGGACTGATTTTAGTAAGCATAATAAAATAAAAGTTTTCAGATATAAAAATGCTTCTTACAAAGGCACATGCATTTATGTTCTGTGATATATGCTGGCCACTTGCACTACAAGTTACTATAGTTGCTATCCTACAGACTGCTAAGAGTTGATCTGCATCTGGCATACAGGGCATCCTCTGACCCATTACTGATGGATTTATTGCACATCAGCAAATCAAATGCCATCAGAAATATTCAGTCTGAGGATCTAAACCTCATCTGTACAATATCAACAGAATGGTAAGGAGGGACAGGTATATCTCACAGACAATACTGCTGCTCTGGAACAGACTGCCCATCCACATAAAACAAAGTTCATCCATACTCAAGTGCAACATGGTCTATGGATGGGAAGCCAAAAATTTACACCTTGACTGTGTTCTGTACTACTCATTGCAGAGGCAGCTCCTAAATACTTTATCCCATGCAAGCATCCCACAAATTATCTCATTAGGAGTAATATATAATTACTGACCATGGGATGGGTAAGGCCAATCTGTATGCAGTTGTGATAGGTTATTTCAAGCACATAAGAGAAACTGGCTAGGCTATAAATAGCTCACAAGGGCAGCTAGCATAGTACTTACCTATGAAGCTATGAATAAGCAGCTATGAGTCAACACATATTAGAGCAGTGCAATAATGGTTAAGGTCTTTGCCTCCCATGTATGAGGTACAAGGTTTAACACTGACCTCCTTCCAAATACTGCATGTTCTTCCTGTGTCTCTGTGATGTTCCTGCCACCTCCCAAAAACTCATCCTTGAATGGCATTCTGGGGAACAGCACAGACTCTAGATAGAGCCATATGGGGGAACAGTTGTATAGACCAACTGCTTTGGGCATCTACTGTGGTGCACAGTATCTCCATTATAGGAGAAAACAGATCACAAACTTCACACTGTGGCAATGGTGTAAAATATGACTGTACAGGGTTTATGCTAGGGGTGTATGTGCTCCTGTTGGCCAGTATATATGCCCATCATAAAAACCAGCAGCCCTGGGTTACCTCGGATAGCTATGGTGGGCAAAAGCTGGACATAAAACCAATCAACCTGCCAAAAACAAACTAAGAATTGCTATACTCAGTGTAGGTTCACTGATAGGATAAAGCTTTGAAGTGGATGACATGATGGCAAAGAGGAATGTGGACAATGTATGTATCCAGAAGATAAGATGGAAGGGTTGCGCAGAAATGTCATTTGGCTTGGGACCCAGAGACCACTACTCATGAGGAGGGCAGGCTAGTAATGGTGTGGGAATTGTGTTGAGGGAGATGCTTCAGAAGACAGAGATGGATGTCATTAGAATTAGTGTCAGACTCATGGCAATCATTCTCCAGTGGAATGATAGGGCAGTATTCATAATCTCAGCCTATGATCCACAGCAGGGTTGCAACAGTGAGGAAAAGAATGTGTTCATACAACATTGCAGGACCAATTAGATAAAGCAGGATAACGTTGACAATGGGTGACCTGGATGCAAACATCAGGACAGACAGAACAGGATATAAGGACTGTCTGGGTCCACATGGGTGGCGCAACAGAAATAAAGAAGGACAGACAATTCTAGATGTCTAAATGGGAAAACAGACTGATGATGATCAATACATAGTTCAAAAAGAGAAACAGTCACATGATCACATGCAAGAGTGGCCAACATGCCACTCAGGTAGGCTTCCTCAGGAAGGGGCAGTGGAGTTAAATTAGTGACACCAAAGGCATACCCAGTGAAACAGTTGGCCCACAGCTGGCCCATAACATAAACCACTGGTTGCCACAATCAGCTGCAACTGGTAGTTAAAGAAGGCTCTAAGGTCAATAGACACCTGGCTGATGACCTGGAAATTGGCCTGAGAGAAAACACAACAGTTCAAGGAATTATTCAGGGCTCATTTATCTCATGAGAAAGAAGAAATATGTGGAGTTGAAGAAGAATGGCAGTACTTCAAAACAGCATGCGTGCAGACTATAGTTCAGATCTGCAGCTGAGCTAGGTATAGTAATAAGATACATAAGGAAAGCTGCTGGTGGAGTGCAGAAGAAGTGCAGGAAAAAGTGGCACCAGACTAGGAAGGAATTCTGCTTGGCTTACAAAAAGGCTAAGAGAGGACATGCACTAACAAAGAACAAGGCATCAGTGGCACTCTGCCAGCTTCTGGAAAGTAACTCAATTGATGGCACAAAGAAAGAATATCAGGTTGCAAGGCAAAGACAGAAAGATAAAATAGATTGTCAGACACTCTTCATAGTGGATGCCACTAACAATCTGCCCACTAGTCCACATGATATCAAAAGCAGATGAAAAGAGTACTTCCAGTAGCTTCTGAATGAAGAAATCCCAACAGAAGATGTAGTGCCTCAGACACAGCCTACAATGAAAGAGGAGGATCTCACCACAGAAGAAATAAGAACAGCACTAAGGAAAATGAAGTCAGGGCAAAACAGCAGGATCAAATTAGGTGGTAGCAGACATGAAAAAGATGTTGGGTGAGATGGGGAGAAATCGCTCCTGCGGGTACTCATAGCAGTATATAGAGAAAGGCATATTCCATATGACTGGAAACTAAGCATACTTGTGCCAGTGTTCAAGAACAAAGGTGACATTCACAAATGTGGCCAGTTTAGAGGTATCAAACTCCTGTCACACTACATGAAAGTTCTGGAGAGGGTGATTAATAAATGAATATGCAGAACAGTAGAAAGTAAGATGGGAGATGAGCAATTTGGATTGAGATCAGGATGCAGCACAACTGACCCGATGTTTGCATTGAGACAGATAGTTGAGAAGACGCTAGAGATGAGGAAAGAGTCCATCTGGGCATTCCTTGACTTAGAGAAAGCATCTGACAAGGTCCCAAGAAAGCTGATTTGGGATGTCCTGTGTTTGTTTGAAGTTCCAGAAACAGTAATAAAATTAGTACAAGGGGTTCATATTATATGATCGAATGTTAGAAATAGCAAATGATCTATTATTGAACCCAAATACACAAAACCACAAAATTTCAAAGTAACAGATCAGCGATTTTTTTTTTTCCCAGGGAAAAAATTTGCTGATCCAAAAAAAAAAAAAAAAAAAGAATGTGCAGGCAAGTTGTCCCCCACACTCCCCCACCTTAAATATACCAAATCCAAGATTGCACGACAGTGAAGAAAACAGCAAAGTCCGGAGAATGGCCCAGATAAATTTTTCCCTGGGAAAAAATTCACTGATCCGTCCCTTCGATATTCTGTGGTTTCATGCATTTGGGTTTGACAAATGAGCGTTCGTTATTTCTAGCATTCACTCATGTAATAGGAACCCATGTACAAGTACCCATTGACTCAAATTGCCAGTGTGAGTGGATGTGCATCAAGGTTCAGCTCTGAGCCCACTGCTGTTGATATGGACTACATTAGCAAATAGGTCAGCGGGGACAGATACTCTGACCCCACTGCTGTGCAGACTAGTTATGGACTACATTAGCAAACGGGTCAGAAGGGACAGATCGACAAAGGTGTTGTATCAGATAATGTGGCTTTACAGGCAGACTCTGAGCAAGATCTTCAGCGAAGGATAGGGGAGACACACCTCTCAAATGTAGAGATTTTTGCAGAATGCCTCACATTTCTGATCCATTTTTCATAAAATTGTGGTTGTTTGGCAAACAAGTGGCAAATCATTTAAGACTAAAGGAAGAAAATAATGAAAGAAATTTGAGTTTCATACTTCATAACCTTCAGAAAATTCATGCAAATGCAAAAACCTATAAATTTATCAACTTTCTAATTTTGAAAGAGCAATATTAAAAAATGTCCATATTTTTGGGCCTTTGTCCCACTTTTATTTATGGCTTTGTCCTGATTTTTTGCTCTAAGAGGTAGAGAGGTATGGAGATGAAGTGCTTGAGATGAGTGGTAGGAAGCACATTGTGACACAGACGAAGAAAGGAGGATGTAAAAGCAGAAGCCAAAGTAGCTCCAATTGCAGAAATGGTCAAAGAGAACAGATTATGATAGTAAAAGCAGAAGACAATCTGATGAAGAAGACTTGGGAGAGACAGGAAGAAGGCAAGAAGAAATCAGGGCATCCTGTGACAGTCAGGCATGAGTATTAAAGATGGTAGGCGAGTGACATTGAATATAGAGAGATTGTGACAGTTGACGTAACACCCCAAACCCATGGGAATAATCAAATTGCATAAGAGCCAAGAGGTCTACCAAAAGCACAGAAAATGTAGGCACACATAGAAAAGCAAATGTTAGCTATAGACTATGGTTGTCAGAATTTTCATCGCTCTGTTTACAGCAAATCCTTAGTAATGGATCCAGATCCACTATAAAATGCCGTTAAGAAATCACTCTAAATATTGACAAGTATACTGCAGAGAATGCTCTCAAATTTGCGAAATTAGTATATGCAGGCTCAGCATAAGCCAAGAACATAAATGCTTATAACTAGTACACTAAGCAGATTGAGAAGGATGTGTGCATGCTTTGAGTAATTCTGGAAATACCAATCTTAGCTGAAAATCCACTAGCATCAGTAGTTGTTGCTGTATCCCCACCTCATGCCATTTAGCCTTTTCTCTAACTATGATGCCCCTTTGTCCTGTGCATCTGGAACTGAAAAAAAGTACAAAGGGCTGATTTTCTTTGCTGATGTGTCTGAACTGTGACATCACAGACCACAGAGGTATTGGGATTTCCTGGTATTGCACAGGTGATTTTATTTTCTTTTTCCCTACTGTGGGTCACCAGTTTAGCTGTGGTAGTGATCTACTGCTCAGGCTCTAAATCTGCCCACATTTGTTTATGCTCCTGGCCTCAAAGGGTATTTTGGTATCCCTGAAAGGGTAAACAACTACATTGTCATCTCGTGGCATTGAAATATAACTTTTTGATGTCTGCAGGCAAATTGTTCATTCAGTATCAATTCCCGATCAGTTGATCTCATCATAGGCTGTCAATAGCTAAAGAAGCTTAAGAATGTTTAATGTCTTAGGATCTCCTATTTGCAGAGTTGGGTTTCAGGTTTATGGTTCTGGCCCTCTCAGTCTGGAGACACTTCAGTGCTCCCCCTTCTTCCTTGTGCACATCCATTGAGCAGGCCAGTGGAAACTTATTTTTGCAGCTGTATCTCCTGGTGGGATGGCATTAAAATGCTGTTCCATCGATTGAAATCTGGTGCATACATGTGCAATTAATGATATTCAAATGCTGACAGGTTTTGTTCTACTGCTTAGAATGCCAAGTGTAGCTCTTCATTTCACAAATGTTCTGAAATGCCTTAAATACCATTGTACTACTGAACTACAACCTTAACATTTTCTTTGTCAGGTACAATTTAGCTGCACTGAATCAAATTAGGAATGACATTTTTATGTCTGCTAAATGACATCCCTTTCTAAATATATAAATATATATATATATATATATATATATATATATATATATATATATATATATATAGATTCACTATACGATCTTGAAATACTGAAATATCGAATTTCAGTATCTCTAGACTGTATAGTCGAAAGTGCAGTTACGTGAAACTGCACTATATCAAATGCGGAAATGTTGAATCCGCTGTTGTGGTGTCGCATTTGTGATGTGTGGTGCGGTGTGTGGATTTTGCTGGGGATTCTGGTAAATAGTGTTTTCATAAGGGTATTTGGTATAGCTTTTCGTGTGTGTGAGTGTGTGTAGCAGTTGGTTTAATGTGTTTGGTTGCTTGATGTGACCTTGGAGTTAATATATATAAGTAGCGGGGGTGTGGGAGGGGGTGCAGCCCCCCACATGGGAGGTGCAGGGGGGCTTTCTCCATGCTTATAGGTAGGGTAGGTGTGTCTGTATGTTATGTTGTGTTTGTGTCTGTTGTTTTGTTTCTTGTAGTGTAGTTAGTTAGGTGTATGTGTGTTTGTGTGGTGGTGTGTGTATGTTCGCAATTTTGATTTTCGCAGTTGTGGGTTTTCAGTTATGTGGATTTTCGGCTATACAGTCTTAAGATACTGAAATTTGATATTTCAGTATTTTGAGATTGTATAGTGAATCTCTCTCTCTCTCTCTCTATATATATATATAAATATATATATATATATATATATATATATATATATATATATATATATATATATATATATATATATATATATATATATATATACATACATACACGCACACATATATAGATATAGATATAGATATAGATAGATGGGTATATATATATATATATATATATATATATATATATATATATATATATATATATTTATTATATATATATATATAGAGAGAGAGAGAAAGAGAGAGAGAAAGAGATATGTATTTTTTTTTACACAGAAGCAAAGATTGTCTGCATAAACTGTTGGTTATTTTCTATCTCAGGAGAGGTATGCAATGTTTGCTACTTTCATAGCATGGAACATTTACTTATTTATTGCAACACATATATTTCTAGCTACATTGGTTAATAGGTATTTTTACTAGTAAAGAATGTGTCTATACTAAAAAAAAAAAACAACTGCACTAAGTGTATATAAAAAAACTCCAACAAAAATTGCGTTGCCGAACAGGAAAAGCCAAACTATTGATATGAACAAGAAATACACTGTTTTAGCATCAAATAATTTTAATACGCTTTCGTCTACAGACTTACTATCCAATCAAATACAAAATACAAGTTATCTAATTGTTTAATTACTTAATAAACATTAAAACCCTATGAAATGTGTTTAAATAATTTTAAAACACAATAAAAAATGTACAACCTTGAAAAATTATTAATGTCTGACTTTCAATCTCTTCTCTTTTAGGAAGCATTTCATATTAATGCTTTCATTTAATCCTGGGGGTTGGTCTGCCTTTAATTTAACCTGCCACTTAGTTTCTGTACTTTATAACCTATTTTTGTAACTCTCACCCCTTAAATCGAGTGGAACCTGTTCAGTCACTGAAAACAAATGTTTTTTATAGTTGTCACACATAATACTATGCTTATGCAAAGCAGTATTCCTATCTTTTATTTTAATACTATATAGATGTTCTTTCATACGCTTTTCTAAAATACTTGTTGTCATATCAATATAGTAACTTTGACAACCACAACGTAAGGCAATGTATATACCAGTGGACTTGCAACTATATCTATCGCTCTTTAAATAAATGGTACATTTTAAAGACTCAATGTAAATAAACTTGGTAACGTATATATACCTACATATTTTACATAGGCCACAGGTGTACATGCCAATGTCCTTAGTAGTTTTAGATAATACATTTTTTGTACTTGATTTTCTAAAATATTTTTAAAAAATCTTGTGATAAACAAAAATAGGTTCAGTACTAACAGCAATCTTTATATCAAGGTTAGCTTGTAAGACTTTCCAATTCTTTTTTAAAATTTCTTCTATAACACCACTATCAATAGACATATCTAACAAAAAATGGGCATTTATTCTGTATATTCACCTTGTTTCTTTCAAGCTCAACCTAACAACTCATAATGTTGGTCTTCAGAATAGGTATGAACATAGCCTCCCTTTGTTTTTTAATTTCAAAATCTGTATTATATAAAAATTTGTGGCTATAATCTCTATCAATGAAAATATGTATAATAGTAACAAGGTCTCTACAAAAGTCATCTCCTAAGGTTGCCATTCAAGATGAACGAAGAAATTGGTCTCTAGGGATATTCTTGTTTCATAAAACTTGAATGTCTACTTTTAAAATGTAAATAATTATTAGAAAAATATTCTTTCATATAAACTTTACTCTCTATTTTTATGTCTAATAAATTCCAGACTAAATTTACATGTAGAAAATGCACATTCAGACCACCCTCCTCTAAACTAAAATTGAAAAAATGTGAAATTTCATTCAGTTGCTGAATAAACAGTGTACACTCTAATTCCATGACATCCATTATAAAAAGATCATCTACAAAATGTTTATACATTATAGTTCTATGAAAAAAATACTTTTAGTTAATACTTCAAAATCTCACCATCCTAACACTACATTAGAAAATGTTGGAGCCACTTAAGAACCCATGGCAACCCTTCAAATTTGCTTAAAATATTTTTTTATCAAACAAAAAATAATTTTCTAAAATAGTTTCCATAAGAATACAGCTTAAAGAAATTTTATCTTTAGATGAAGTAGTATTTTAGTCAAAAAGAATCTTAAAGCTTCTATTACCTTGTAATGCAGTATACTAGTAGATAAAGAAGATATGTCTACTGTGACAAACTTGACATTTTTATGTCCATAATCATATTCACGATGAAACTATTTTAACTTGGTCAACAAATCTCACAGATCTCTCAGATAATATGTCTAAAAACAGTGCAATATCAACACAAACAGCAATGGGGCAGATACAATAGTATGAAATAGTGGATGAGGCCTATTAGCTGAACATAACATTGGTTTTCAACTGTTTACAAAGTTTGGTCATTTGTTAACTGAATTATTCAGAAAGCTGCATGTCCTTTTCAGTGATATGATAATGGCTGCTTAATACTACTTGATTGTATGCAGTCAAAGACTGTAGTGCATTAACAGTAAGACCACATTGTTCTCTTTATAACT
The DNA here is from genome assembly GCF_019279795.1 of Protopterus annectens. Taxonomy (NCBI): domain Eukaryota; kingdom Metazoa; phylum Chordata; order Ceratodontiformes; family Protopteridae; genus Protopterus; species Protopterus annectens. The sequence goes on from NC_056725.1 coordinate 281,899,146, forward strand.
TGGTGCTACCTCATATGATAGGGATGACTACTGTTAATCTATGAGATAAACCCTTACTCTGTCAGCAAACAGCACTATACAAGAAATCTCAAGGGTCACAATGTTCTGCAGAAGCTTTGGCTTTGCACCTGTTATTAGTATAGGTGCAATAGAGAAAGAGCTACAGAATGCTGTGTAATACAAAAAATGCTGTTGACATATATATGTTGATATAAAAAATAAATAAATAAAAACATGTTTCATCACAATAACTGCATAAAATTAACATGACAATGGCTGAAATAATAGAATAACATGGGAAATATGATAATTGTCATAAATCTGAACCAAGAATACAAAATACAAGGCAGAAAATATCCTGCACTAGCTTAGACTGAACTTCTTTGCTTGACTACAGAGTCGTAGTAAAGCTACTAAACAAAAGTATTATTGAAAGAAACCCTGCAGACTGAGGTGCAGAGTGGAAAATAAAGTAAAGTATTGTACTATCAGCAATAGTAAAGGAGAATTACTCAAAAAAAGCAGTGTAGTATCAATCAGGTGACATTAAAGTGAGTAATGAAAATACATCTATAGGATAAGACATGGTAATGAATTAAAACATGTAGGCCATTACACCTGAAAATATGAGCAAACTATTTTCTAACACAATTTTGATAGCAGAGTATGTAGTTAGACTGTGTATCTAACTGTGTAGCATGTTACAAGTCATGAGTCAAATAAAAAAGAAGCCCGATTAGACTACTTTGTAGTAACTGGCATGAGATCCTGAGGCTAGTTATGAAAAGTCAGGAGGAACAGATGCCTTTTGCTGGGAGTTGACCAGATACAGTGACTTTTACTTTAACACATTGATACAGATTTACGATGTTGCATGTACAGATAGTTACTACAACTGCTATGGTGAACAGTGGGGAGGCAATTAACCTTTGACAGATTATATCAGAAATGCTTTGTTTTAGAGGTATTCCCCATAAATTATCAATTTTGTCACATCGGTGATTGCAATTTACACTTCCTGTTGGAAGACTGAACCGAGAATATGAACTTGTATTGTAATATCGGTAAAAGAATATCTTTACCAAAGGTGATGATGTATTCCTTTGATTAGAGCTTGTGCAACATGATAAAAAACTTTAACCATTACCATAATTTTATATTAAATACTGCATATTAATTAATTAATTAATATGTTTACTAAAATAGGAATATTCAACACATTGTCAGGATAACTAAAGCATTATGCAGTAGCAGCAAAGCTTTTCATAAAATTGACAGGTTTAGCTAAAGTGGTTATAGACCTTGTAAGTAAAATAAAATGTCCTTTGTTTTACTTATATTCATTATTTGTTTAGCCTCAGGCCAATAGAATAGGTAAGACATTCCTTCTGATAATTATTTTAATGTTTCCACTGAGAGATCTGAGTTAGTCGTTTACATGCCTTCAGCATAAGAGACACCCCAGGATTCAGCAAGCTCTTCATGGTGTGCAAGAATAGTGCAAGAGCTGCTGTACACAATATGGCTGATGAGTGATCCAGGAACGTGCTCCTGTGACGTGCATGAGTATTGCTACACTATTCCTGCACGGACACAGCTCCTGTATGCTAATTACCCCATTTGCTGGTGAAAAACATGCAAATGAGGTGAATTAGCAATCCGGGAAGAAGGGAGGCATCTATGCAGGAATAGTGAAACCTGCAGAAATGTATTTGGTTACTAACAGAATACATTTCTACAAATTACAAAATGGAGGCATGACAGCTCCAAAGAAAGCAAGCATTCAATGTAGTAAGCATGCCAGTGGCCAAATATATGGCCACTGGCATCGGAAATAGTTGCAAAATTATAAAAAAAAACTTTTTTTTTTTTTGGCCGATTTTGGCCGTTTAAGCATAGGGCAGCAGTGTGCAAATGGGATCAGCCCAAAAATAATGAAAAAAGTTGGAAATAAGCTTTTATACCACAATCAGCATTCTGCCATAATAATCAATGGCATGCATAAGACAACAATACCATGGAATAGTTGTTGCTAAGGGGGAAGGCTGAGTATCAGTTTTGCAACCATACATTAGCAGTCAGTTTTATGCAAATGAAGGGATTGATACTGAATCACAGATTTCCCCTCAGTGTTAGCTTGCACCCAACCATGTAGGCGCAGCAACACCATGGTATAAGCATAAGAGGACGATGACCTCATAAGAGGGAGTGTCATGCATGCTGTAAGCTTATTGGAGCTCTGTGACCCATGTTTGCCCTTAGCTAAGCACAGCTAAGGAAGGGTGTGTGTGTCTGAGGCTGCCTAGCAGTGTTTAAATTGCTTAAACAGGTGTTCACACTGCGCACCGGGTTTTAAACAAACAAACAAAAACAAAAAAACAGGAAATAGCAGCTATGTTCAATTTTGAGCACTGGGTATGTGCGGTGCACCTCGGGGCTTAAACAGGAAGGCAATGGGAAGGGAAAACAGCAGTAGGAAGGTAATCAAGGAGACCTAGCACAGCTGGCAGGTGAAATGTATAAGAATAAGCCAATTACACAGGCAGCAGCCCAGCACAGCACGCTACTATAAACTATGCAAACCCCTTTCACTTTTGTTTTTCCCACACACTCTACACCACTGGTGTACACAGACGGGGAAATTTTACCTGACAAAACTGACAAAATGATAGGGGCTGCTGTCACTCTCATACATCAATATGTGGAAGAGGCTGAGTGTGGTGAGGATGAGAATGCTGATGACCAGCTCACAGTGAGCAGAAAGAGAAGAGTGTACAGACCCAGGGTAACCTACCAGGGGCTATATGAACTGGAGATAGCAGAGTGCTATAGGGTGGACAGGGACATCCTACAGCAAATTGTTGAGCTGTGCCGAGCACGCCTGTCACACAGAATCAACAGAGGGGAACCCATTAGAGTGGATAACAAGGTATGTGTAGGCTTAAGAATACTACCACAGGTACCTTCCAAAAGCCAACTGGGGATATCATAGGGATTTCACAAGCATCAGCATCCAGGATACTCCACCAGTTCCTGAATGCCATGACAGCACATGCAGGTGAGCATATATATTTCCTCAACACCCGTGAGGGGTTGACCAACAATATGCATCTCTTCCACCAAATAGCAGAATACCCTGAGGTAGTGGGTGCTATAGACTGCATGCACATACACATCAAAGTACCACCTGGTGAGTGGGGTAGGGTCTACATAAACCACAAGGGCTTCCCCTCCATCACCAGCCAGGTCGTGTGCGATGCCCAGGGCATTATCATGAATGTGTGTGCTGGCAGCCCTGGAAGCTATCACGACTCCCACATCTGGCATATGAAACAGCTGTACCAGAGATTTGCCAGTGGGGACATCCCATATGGCCACCTAGTGGGGGATGCTGGTTATGCACTGGAGCCATGGCTGATGACAACCATCAGAAGTGTACACACACCCGCACAAGAACTCCATAATGAGGCACATGCACAAACCAGAATCATAATAGAGTGTGTGTTTGGAATGCTCAAGTCACAGTTCTGGTGAACATATCTGGTGGATCCTTACAGTACTCTCCAGCTACATGTACACAAATTTTCATTGTATGTGCCATGCTACACAATATGATTCTGTGGAAACAGCTGTAGCAGGAACAGCATGGGGCAGGGCCACACAGCCCCCCACCATTGCCAAGGCCAGCACTGGCACAGAGTGACTCATAGGAGGAACAACCTAAGCCTGCCCCTGTAGGCAGAAGGAGGTGTGCCCAGTATGCCCAGGCTTTGGCAAAGAGGAAACGCATAGCACATACAGTGACACAGTAGGGACCCAGGGAATGGCACCTTTTTTGACTCGCACATATATTAAAATGGATGCCAAACATGACACTACCTGTGCTTTACCATGTGCATCCGATATAGTCAGCCATTCAGCACCATCCTCAATACTGGCACAGGCACAAGGTAAGTCACTCTTCCTATCAATTGCTGAATGGAGTAGTATGTTCTGCTAGTTGTATCTATGGTATGGATGTTAGCATGCAAGGGAATCGGGTTGCTGAATGGGATGACAGCAGATAGTGGAAACCTATATGGGCAGCATGAAATCCATAACAAATACTGGTGTCAACAAACTAGGCAGTACTACACAAGGTGACAAATCCCACTGCAGTGCATGTAGGGGCCCAAATGTGTGTCGATAGGGCACACACATGCATGTCAGTGAGGCTCACATACCCAACAACAGCCTCTGCCAGCAGGACAGGTGTAGATGACCATAAAGAAAGGCTGGGCTAAGGCCTCCAATTGATGGCAATGGTGAACAGCACTCCACCAGACCTACACAGACAGACTACAACAGGTCTGGCAGTTGTATGTTAGTTCTGAAGGGTAGGGTGTCAGAAACTGAAATATAGGTCAATAAAACCTAAGATCTGTACTCTACTGATATGCTTCCAGTTTGCATGATAGTTCAGAATACAAAACTAAATGGAAGCCAACAGAGTACCTAAAATACCAGTACAGTCATAGCAAATGTTGTCAGATGTGCCCCCCCCCACAATCCTATGTAGAAATGCAGTAACACGTACGTAACAGTGGAGCACAGATTATGTAGGCATGGAGGGTTGTGTCTTGGTGGCCTATGGCCAGTAATGTTGATGACAGGGCCATGTTCTGACAACTGCAGTGCCAACCACAATGCATCCCAGCAAGACCCAATTCAGCAGTCATCCATACTCATTGTTCAAATGTCAGTATCTGTCACCATCTGAAAGATCAACATGCCATGAATGTGTTCCCAGACATACACACAGTACACATATGGAAGTACCCTAGACAGAGTACATAAAATGTAACTGTTAAGTGCACACACCTTTGGAATTGTAGATACAGGTTAGCAGCACATTAGGTGTCTGTGTAGTATGGAATGCTGATGTAATCTGGCCAATCACTGGCAGACCACAAAAGGCACATTTATGAAGTAATGAGAGACTGCCTATGTCCCCGCACAAGGCAGCATAAGGGGAATGTCCCAGGTATATCCGTGAGTCAGCTGCAAGAAGCTTCCATATCACACATGCACTCAGCTCACCCCACCATCAGCCACAGGTTTATCACAGGTTATATCCCTGCTGTTTGGTATGAGCATAGTATGACCCCTACTTCTGTATGGGAACACCCACAGAATGCAACATGCTGAAGATGTGTCCCGTGCAGGTGTGTCCCTAGCTGTAAGCAGTATCCTGCCAGCATCCAGAATAATTGATTAATATGGACAGGAATTATTGGTATTAACACCTAGTACACTTAACCTGTCACCCCAGGGGAATCCAGTAGCTCACAACCTGGGACTGTAGGATTAACATAATGCACTGGCCTGCTACAGATGGCCTGCATTACTACTAAATGTACTAAATTCCTCTGTCAAAGGCCTGTGCCTCACCCATACTGCCAATGTATGTTATCTCATGGGGTCCCAACTAACAACATAACACAGTCAACAGAACAGAAATGCAAGGCCATGTTGAAAATCCCAGTAGCATGCCCACCATGTCCTACTGCATGAACTGTGGACCAACCCATAAATACCGCTGGGATGAAGGGAAAGCTATAGGGATACTTCTCAGATATAGCTCACATAATGTTAGGAAGATGATAGAATAACAGAGTGGGGGGGGTGTAGAAGCATGGACGCCATGGAGTGTGTGAAGTCTGAAATTTTGATGTGTGACCATACTACATCTGCCTGCAAACGCAGTAATGGGTGGCTACAAACCTGCTTGTAAACCACAATGTGAAGGGGAACTGACCAGATATATAAACCCTGCCTCTGGGTAACCTGGGTGAATCTGTACAGCTGAGAGGTATGGCCACAGCAGCATATGGCCATTTTGTTATGTCAATAGACGTACAAGCAGGGGATCCTCACCCACCACAGTGCCAAGGTGCTGGACCATTTACACAGACCCATCAGCAAGTGTCTGCAGCTACCCCTCCAGAATGGCATGAGTGTGCAAGAATATGTAGGCTGCATACCACAATACTAGAAACAGCTTCATTCATCTTGTATTTCCCAGGAAATAACTGTGAGCAAATAAGTATATCTGTCAGTAGTTGATGACATAATATATCACAGTGTAAAACAGTACATATGTCTGAATATCTCTGCTAACACCAACCATGTAACACAAGCAGCAGACACAATAGTTACAGTATCCCACTATCTTTCGCCCATTGTGACTCCATATTGTCAACTTATCTACAGATATCCTGTAGAAGCAGGTTGCTAGCTGTAGGTGTAAAATACAAAATCCTTGAATGGAGTACAACCTACTTGGAATGGATTCAAACACTCAATGCAGAAGGTCATACTGGGCATGCTCCTACATTTAGAGAAATGAAGCCCATGACTGACAACAAAATACAGATGGTCATACTGGGCATGCTCCGACATTTAGAGAAATGAAGCCCATGTCTGACAACAAAATACAAAAGGTCATACTGGGCATGTTCCTACACATAGAAAATGAAGCCCATGTCTGACAACAACAGCTGACTATATCTGTCAGCTGCAGATATCTGTGCACAAACACCACATTGCACACAATTCCTGCTTTGCACCCACATTGGATAGGAATACTCACACATATCCAAGGCCAACACACTATAGCAGGTCAAAAACACACACACACAGATGTGGGGAAGAGATAGGCAGACAGTGGCAGCAAGATTTCCATCATGAGGCATGTCCCACCCACCACACATCCAATTGGCTAATATCACATGATGTGCTGATGTCAGTCACTGTAGACATTTGCTTTTGGTAGCCCTCAGCCCTATAGTGTCTGTGGTGCATGTAATAACTGTGCAACATGATAGTACAAATCAGTATTCATCTAGCATTAGTATACCCAGTCCTGTCAAATGTAAAGTTGTGTGTGACTGAGTGTTGTGTGTGTGATTCCAGAGGAATGGTTTATGGCCCATTCACACACACTGCACTTCCCATTGCCCATGTTAGCACTCATGCTGATGTCAGTCACCTTGAAATAGCCCTCTGACCAAGTCTCACCCCATAAGCTCCGTGACGCTTGTGATAACTGTGTAATGCTGCAATGTAACATACTAGTTAGGTAGGTTCTAATCCCAGACATGGCAAGTGTGAAACTCTGTGTGTGTGTGTGTGTGTGGCGATTAATGATTTTGAGGCCATTCACAGTCACTACACTTCCCGTTGCCCTACTTTAGCAAGCCAGCTGATGTCAGTCACCTTGAAATACCCTTTTGGACAAGGGCTAGCCCTATAAGCTCTCTGGTGCATGCGATAACTGTGTAATGCTATAGTGTAACATAGTTAGGTAGGAGTTCTAATCCCATATGTGGCAACTGTGAAACTCTGTGTGTCTAGAGATTAATTATTTTGAGACAATTCACAATAACTACACCTCCCATTGCTCTACTTTAGCAAGTCTGTTGATGTCAGTCACATTGAAATACCCCTTTGGATAAGGTCACCCCTATGAGCTCCATTGCACATGTAATGACTGCGTAATGCTATAGTGTAACATACTAGTTAGGTAGGAGTTTTAATCCCAGACATGCCAACTGTGAAACTCTGTGTGTGTTTGTGTAGAGATTGATTATTTTGAGGCCATTCAAAGTCAATACACCACCCATTGTCTTACTTAGCAAGCCTGCTGATGTTAGTCACCTTGAAATACCCCTTTGGAGAAAGGTCATCCCTATAAGCTCTTCAGCACTTGCGATAACTGTGTAATGCTATAATGTAACATACTAGTTAGGTAGGAGTTCTAATCCCAGACATAGCAACTGTGAAACTTTGTGTTTGTGTAGAGATTAATACTTTTAAGGCCATTCACAGTCACTACACCTCCCATTGTCCTACTTTAGCAAGCCTGCTGATGTCAGTCACCTTGAAGTGCCCTTTTTGAGAAGGTCAGCTGTAAAAGCTTTGTGATGCATGCGATAACTGCGTAATGCTTTAGTGTAACATATTAATTAAGTAGGAGTTCTAATTCAAGACATGGCAACTGTGAAAGTGTGTGTGTATCTGAGAGTGTGTGTGGGTCCATTGATAATACCTGATATTATGGGCATTCACACTTACTACTCTTCCCTTACCCCTCCTTTAGCACTGCTGCTGATGTTAGTCACCTTCAAAGATATCTGCCAAGAACTTTTCAACATGTAAGCTCCATGGCGCATGCCATGAATACAGAACAATATAGTAGCAGTAACTGCACAGGAATCAGTTTGAACCTCATCTGTGGCAAGTGTTTGTGTGGGCACCTCAAAGATTTTGGCCTCATTTCCACCTGGTACACATCTCAGAGCCTGACTTTAGCAGTCCTAAAGATATCATCTACCTTAGAAGTATATGTTGCCAACTCTAAATCATGTCAGGTTAGTTTTGCATGTGGTAAATGTGTAACATAATGGTCCATAAATATTGTTAGATAGAGGTTTGAACCTCACCCCTGGCAAATGTAAATGTGTATTTATGGTACAATTATTTTGGGGATCTTTCACCCACTACACAACCCAATGCCAGTATTTACAAGGGCTGGTGATGTTCCTCACCTTAGAAGTACCTTGGGACAACATCCATCCTATAAGCTCCATGGTGTGCATGATAAATGCTGTACACTATAATAGTAATACATAGCAAGGAAGGGGGTTGAGTTCCAATACTGGCAAGTGTGTGTCTGCCATCAGTATCTATTGTAGAGGTTGCTGTGATTGTGTAATGACAGGATGCATTATGGGGCGGGTTTTGCTAAATTATTATGTTGAAAACCTAGTATATGTCACGATGCCCACCTTACAAGGACAACAGAATTCAAATACCAGAGAGGCTGGTGTAAACAGTCCATAGTCCTACATGTGACATTATGGATTGATGAACAATATAGGCAACCCTTCTATTACTCAGAGAACACTGACCACAACAGTGCCACTGACATCAGAAGGTACTGTGATGTGTTACATCTCCTGACTGTGTATTATCCAGCAAGTAAAAAGACATGGCACCTTGTTGCATCCCTGCAGCTGGCAAATACATGCGTATTGTGGCCCTTTTGCTATGTTCCCCACTGGACACCTGCAACAACTGTAGAGTCTGTAAATGTAACCAACAAAGGGAATACCATGCCTTATACAAATGCCCTGTATGGACACACACCACTAACTCCACTGAATTCCTGTATCGTTCTGTCAATGTAGGTGCAAGCACAACCTCAGTTCCATATCCAGATCTCACCAAATGAGGTCAGGAATGCTACATCAGAAGATAACAATCTGTCCACACAACATGCCCCAGAGACCCCAAGTACACTTCCACATGTCAAAGAACATGTGTATGGGACTTGTGCACAACCCAGACACTGTCCATGTTATGAAATATAGATCACATACATGGGAAGCAGTGCACATCACTGGCCACCCACAATAGTAACCCAGATGAACAGATGTTGAATACAATAAACACCCATAGGGATCAATTCAGGGACTACACCCCTGAGCCACACTGGAGACTATTGTCATGTGGCCTGATGCAAAGGTATTCTCTTTGTCTAGCCTTGTACAGCCTTCAAGCCCATTCACCTACTACACACCTGTGAAGCAATGAACCTATGCATCTCAGTACTGGCAAGTCTGTGTGTGTGTGTGTGTGTGTGTGTGTGTGTGTGTGTGTGTGTGTGTGTGTGTGTGTGTATGTGTGTGGTGATTAATGATTTTGAAGCCATTCACACTCACTATACCTCCCATTGCTATACTTTGCATACCTGCTGATGTCATTCACCTTGAAATAACCCCTTGACATGGTTCAGGCATATAAGCTCTGTGGCACTTGTGATAACTGCCTAATACTGTAGTGTAGGAAACTAGTTAGTAGGAGTTCTAATCTTGATCCTGCCAGCAGTGTTAATGTGTGTGATTCCCTGAGAGAGTGTGTGTCTTCATTGACACCTGCTTTTGTGGACATTCACACTTAGTACACTTCCCTTACCTTGCTGATGTCACTCACTTCCAAAGTGTTTCAAATGCATAAGAGTGTGCGTTTCTTATTACATTGTTGTTGGACAGAAAATATCCGAGACTGCTTTTAGACACTGTCTTAATGGAGGTGCAACATTCCCCGTGCAGGAGGCTGTTTTTGAATGTGCAATAAATGCATACCCCTGTAGTAGCACTGATTAGATAGACAAGGGGTTGTATTGCAGTCCTGGTCAATGTGTGATTGTGGGTATGTCAGAGCATTGTCATGGGTTTCAGTGAGTAAAATATCCAATGTGGGGTGTGGGTGCTGGGTATACTGTCTTTACACCATGGTGGCCCCAGTACTTGTCCCAAGGTCCACTGTATGAGGACCACTGTCACTATAAACCATACAGATAACTGATTACATTATCCAGCCCAATAATGCATGTGCTTTGTGCAAATTATCTGTAACAGAATGGACTCACTGACAAGGTAGTCAGCACTGATAAACCCAGGTCTCTCAGAAGTGTCTATGACTGTTATGTGTTTGTCAATGTGTATATGACAGTATGTCACACTATGTATTGTTCATTAACACCCAGTACATCCCCATTACCATACTGTACAAGGCCTGGTGATGTCCTTAACAAGAAAATCGGGACACACCTCATCCTAAAAGCTGTGTGGTGTGTGCAATTAAGGCCAAACACATTAGTAGCAATAAGTACCTAGGTAGGGGTTCTGCTCTCAGCACTGCCAAGTAAGTGTGTGTGTATGTGAAGGGATCTACTTCAGTTTGCAGAAAATACATGTTCCAGGAGGTCATCTGTCTGAGAACTGACTGGCAAATGCTAACATTTCAAAGGAATCATCTTGCGGAAATTTATTCCATCAAAACTACTAGATGATGTGTAAATGCCCTCTTCCCCACTGTACAGCTGTACAGCAATACTGGAGTTGGTATATATAGTTGGGTGTGGATGTTGTGGGCACAGCTACCCTCATTGGGGTTATTGTTTTCATCCCCCCACTTAGTCTGCTGTAATACTGTACAGTTTGTGTTAACAGGTTAAGTAGTTGTCAATCACACTATGTGTGGTTTTACGCCACCCCAAACCCTCTAAAGTGGAGGGCTGTGCCACCAACACCAGCACACCTATATTTACCAACTCCAGGATTGCACTACATTGGGGAAGAGGACATATACCCTGCCAGTACCATCGTCAATGACATTAAACTGGCAGACAGATTATATACTGATGTGACATTTTTCCTATTTTTGTCTTGGTGGAATTACATAGGCTAAAATGACTTCACTGCAAATTTAATTACATCCTTATGTACAGTATTCTCTGTGTATTGCATCAACATGAAAGCCTGTGTGTGTGTGTGTGTGTGTGTGTGTGTGTGTGTGTGTGTGTGTGTGTGTGTGTGTGTGTGTGTGTGTTTTATTCACAAACATTTGGTGTGTTCCATCCAATACGCTTACCTTTGTCCACTGTAGAAGGGCTGCTGAAATCAGCCACCATGCACTCACCTGTATACACCTCTCAGACATATCAGCCATGTGTTACATGCAGTAACTGTTATACAGACCTGTTACTTGTGTTCAGCTGTACCCCGGATATGACACAGTCAATGTGTCACCACAGTTCCATACACCTTGTAGGAAACAACAGCAGACCAACATCCTGCTGACACATAGACATCTACAACACAAACTGAATACATTATGGAGACCACAATCAGTCAGTATTAATAACAGCTATAATGCATCATGGCTGGACAGCTACACATCCTGACATGTAAGCATTAAACTTTCCAGCTGAAAACATGTTACACAGCATTACATTGCTAAATCTTAGTACATTCACCCTGTGCATCAGAATCATATTAGCATGTCCCTGCATTGATGGTATGGATGACAAGGATGTGGCACAGGTATCATCATATGTGCAGTATGTGTTGTAGGTTTGCCGAAGACCTAGGCTGAGCCGTTTGGTTGATAGCATGTGTGTGTGTTAGGAGGTTTCGTTATCAATTGGGCTGTACAGATGTGGTGTGTGTAGGTATGGAGGTGCCTTAGATGTGTTGGTGATGTGTGTGTGTGTGTGTGTGTGTGTGTATGTATGCACACAGTTCTGCCATGTGGCTGCCCTATACAGAGGTTTGTTGGACAGCTGCAGACCGTACATGGCCAAGTGTGCAGTTCACCATGTCCGGGCACAGACACGTGAACTGTGCCTGCCATGGGTTCCATGGGCACTACCAGGTAAAAGCCCAGATATGTTACTCTCCCCTGATGATGACAAATGTCTACTGGATCCGGGTCCTTGTTGGGACTGACCAGAACCATGTGCATGTGGCCTGCTGTGTTGTGGTGTGGACAGCACCCTCCCTGTAGTGCTGGTGCTGGCACTGCCACTACAGGAGCAGTTATGACTTGTTGCACATCTACGTAGACCTACAACTGTTTGTGTTGCTGACCTACCTCCATGTGGCTGTTGGCCTACTCCCGCCATATGCTCTAACATAACGGTCAAGGATTCCCACCATCTCACCCAACCATCTGTCCAGGACCTCTGCAAAATAACAGTGGGCACCTGCAAGATCACTGATATTGTCAAGTACAACAGAATGAGTAGCCCTCTGGAGTGTCAGACTCTGTCTGGTATAACATTCCATATGTGCCTGTGCCTCCATGACAGCCTGAAACATGCATCATGGTGACACCTGCTGTGGCACTTCTGCCAGGGGCATGATGGCCAGTAGCCATCCTAAGCACCCCTCTAAATCTGCCTGTGTGGTACTTCACCAGTCATCTGGCTATGGCTGCTGTGTACAGCCACACTTGCCATAGTTACCACGCTGTCCTGTCCCATGCCACCACCCACCAATTGTCCTTCATCTGTGGCCACTGATGATGGGGTATGTATAGGCATTGTGACTGTGTGCGCGGCTAGGGTGGATCAAAGTGGGATGTCAACCGATAGGACAGCTTCAGCCCCTGACAACCCTGCCTGTGCCTCACCATACCTATCATCATTGTCAGAGTCTATATGGACACTAACATCAGTTTGCCTGCAGGAGAGACACTGACCCACATTGCCACCTGTGTGGGGAAAACAAAAAATGTAATGTAAGCCCAGTACATCATTGCTTACCTCTGCACACACACACACACACACACACACACACACACACACACACACACACACACACACACACACACACACACACACACACACACACACACACACACACACACACACACACACACACTTACAGGTGAGGGGGCACAAATATATTACACAGACCTCTCATTATACAACAGTCAACATGCATGACATATGGCACTCAACAGCATGCACTGCAGCTATACTCAGTCCTTGTTACCAACATTATACATTTCTGTGATGCATGAGTTGTGTTAGTAGATGATGCCCCTTCCCCTGGAACACACTGTACCCATGTACACAGTATTGCTGTGCACGTGTTCAGTACCCTGGCATGTACTGTGCACCATACCTCACGAGTGTACACACAATTGCTGAATGTGTATATGTATGGCAGTTATGTTTGCTCTGTTTCTCACAGCCCCTATGTGTTTGTCTGACACATACCTGGGGTGATATGAGGACAGATGTCAATAGTGAATTCCTGACCTCTGATTTGCAGATCTCTTCATCAGCAGTGCATGTATGAGCAGTAAAATCCAATTACACTGACAACCTTCAAAGCTTACTGTGGCTATGAGGAGTGTACACACCCTAATTGACATGCCAACCTCTTCCATGATATGCAATGGGGCCACAATACTGCATATGTTAACATTACACAACCTGATATGTGACATATGACCTGTGCAATCAAATGCAGTATCAAACAAATGTGTTAGTTGTGCATATGCTGATTGAGATGCATACAATATGTGGGTTGCATAAGTGTGCACACACTTAACACAATGGTTTGTTGCAGCACCTAAGTGAACTATAGCAGTCACTATTCCTGGAAGGGGTATACTAGCAAGGCTCATCTTCACTAGACATTATTTGGTCACTCTGCCCTACAAATGTCCCCCAACTCTGCTGGATTGCAAGGTCAGCTCATGCACACAGCCCTTGGAGGTCACACAGTGCTTTCACTATTGCTGTAGAGTCAGGGTTATGTCTCCCACAATTCATGACCTTGACTGTGTAGATGCAGCTATTCTTAGCGAGCTTTGGATGTCTGCTTCAGTTCACTGTTGTGTTTCAGGATGACACCCCTCCCCATCCTCAGCTTTATTGCAGATGCTTGACAACTATGGGCCACACGAGTGTCATTTTGCAGTGTTCCAAATTCAGAACACCATGTCTACCAGCGTAGTTTGTGCTACTGAACACCAAACCTAAAGGTGTACACTGGCACCAGCAATGTACAGATGATGATGCTGGGCCTGAGGTGGAGTGAGGTGTTGCTTGTGCACCACATGTATCTTTATTAATACTGTCTGTAGGTTTCAGCCTTGGTCTCGGTACACCATTACACATGGCAACACATGCCTTTTGGAGACTTGATGTTATGCATAGGCTACCTGTAGAGAGCCCTGGATGATGTTTCCTGTGGAACAACTCTTCCATCTGATTACCCTAACTCATAGGTCATACTTATGCAGAGTCCAGGTGATTGCTGACACAGGTACTGCACAGGCAGTACTTGCTAGACATTCCTGCAAGTCCCTCGGTGTTGCTGCATGTTTCTGGGCAGCATCCGTGACCAGCTTGCATATGTGTTGTCATCTGTCTTGGATGGCCATCTGTTCATTTTCTACATTAAAGTTGGCCCATACTTCATAGTCACATACATGACTTCTGCACTGTTTGCCATGGTATATGCAATGGTGAAGTAAGGCTACATCTCCGACTCCTGACTGGTACCTGTTGGATATGGGATCCATTCCATGGTTTGTAAGATGTGTGCAAGCCATGGCTGCCTCTGTTGCAGATGAGTGGGCCAATGTCATGGACATACTTCTTGAACAGGAGACCATTACTTGGTGTGATATTGAGGCCCTGTACTTGATGGAAGGTGTGTACTCAAGAAGAGTGAATGCTGTCAGTCCCTCAAAAGCTGCTTCCAGAATATGTTATTTGGAGTGTGTGCACACATATGTTTTGAGTGTTTGTTAAGGTATGTATTCCCTATATTTGCTGTCCTAACATAGGATTCTATATTACACATTCATTGCTCATGTTAGGATTGCATTACAGGTTGTAAAAGGTGTGGAATATGGTATTGTGATATACCATTGTGTAGATCTGTAACAGTTGCCATTGTAATAGTGGTGTATACACTGTTGTAGTCACTGTATAAGAGTAATGTTTCAGACATGTCCCTACTGTAGGCCATTTATCCCACCATTATGTTCATCTCTGTCAACACACTTTGCACTGACAGGTTGTTAGGTATATTGCAGGACTCTTACATACCCTTCAGATATGGCACCATGGTGACCACAGTGATGCAGTGCAGTTCACAGCAACAATAAGTGAACATGTACAGCATGCATTATGGGTAGGTGTTTTAAATGTGTGCATGGCAAATACCATGGCCATAACATGGCTGGTGTACTGGCAAACTTGAACAAAACAACCACATACTCACCAGATACAGGCTGCTGCCCCAGGTGTATACCAGAGGGACCTACATAGTTATGTGAGAGATGTAATGTCAGTAGCCACACCTGAGGCATTGGTACAGGGTGGGACCAGCATTTCAGTACATCAACAGTACAAACCCACAATACTAGAGATTATGCACATCTGTTCATTACTACACTGCAGCAACAGACTTTGTTATCTGACATATGCATGAAATACTTTACAGATGAAGATGGATAACCAACAGTGGTCTACTAATGTGCCCTGGGGCCTTACCTGCACACTCCTCATCCATTGTGTGGGTAGCACCCACCTCCACATTGCTTTCATCAGGTTCCTGGCTTGGCTGGTGAGCGGGTGCCCCAAGGCTGGTAAGGAGCTCCTTAGCATGTACCAGTGGGGGCTGGATGGCATGAACACCACCTGTGGCTAGCTGATGCCTCATAACTGCAGTATCACGCTGATGGGCGTGGCTGATGAGATCAGTGCTACAATGTTGCACCTTCTCATAACTGTGGTTATGCAGGCTGACATAATTTACCCTGTGGATGAGGTCCATCCACAGTGCAGTCCTCTCCTGCAGGTCATGGGCCATATGTCCAACGTGGGTTCTGTGGTGTTGCACAAGGAAGTTTATTAATATGTCATTCTCCTGGGGAGTATAAGCAGGGAGACACTCCTGGGACATGGTACCTGGAAGTAAGGTCTGAGGACCTCATACTGGAAGGATATAATAATTGTTAATTGACTTCTCCCCCCCCCCACCATATATGCAAAAATAATCTGAACACACAAATCAATGGGTATGTTTACACCAAACCTACTGTTGCGACATATATTCTATTGTGCAACAAAATGAAAAGTGAAATTTGTTTCTATTCATGTTCCATGTTGAAATATTATCATTGGTGGCTGTTGCTATCAATGTAACTTGTGTGCCATTGTAATGGCCACTGTGGTTCCATATATGCATGTGTTCTGTTTGCTATGCAACTGTTCCAAGTCTGGTGTTTTGGGTTAATGGGAATATCTATGCATGCTGTTATAACTAATCCTGGATTGTGTTGACTATTACTAACCCACATATGTTCTAAAACTGCAACACAATAGCATCTTTGGGAAGGCTATTTCCAGCAGAACCACCTCTCCCACCTCACCTGGCCATGGCACCAGGCCACAGCACATCTGGGACCCACTCCGGGAACTCCTCATCTGCTGGTTCTGCACTACCTTCAGGTGAAACCACCTCAGGGGATGGTGCTCATCTCCACCTCCCCCGGGAGTGGGCAAAGACAGCATCCGGTCACCTGAAGTCAGGTCCAGGGTCTGGTGCATAGGGTGCTCCACAGGGAATTGGGGGATCTGCTACACCAACTTGAGGCCCTCATGGCACAATTAGAGGGTCAGCCTGCCACTCTTGCTCAGCGCCGAACAGAGCTACCTTCAGGGCCATGAAGGTGCAGTGGTGACTGCCCATGGGTGGGGACCTCAGTCCCACTGTTTCCATTTGGGGGCTCTTGGGCTTCCAATTTCTAAACACCCCTCCACATCCAAGGTGTTTACCCCCCCACATGTGTCATGCACCACCCCTGTCTGCTGTCTTGTCTGTCTTTTGGCCCAACCTGCCTCCCCAAATATACCTACTATCCTTCCCCAACATCCCATTCTCACCTTAATAAAAAAAAGGGCAATCTGTTCCCAAAAAGAATTTCACACCATACATAACTCTCCATTTCGAACCCACTTACAATTGCTTACAGGTGCCATAATCACTTTGTATCCAACAGCCCTTCTTCTGGCCAGCAAATAAATTATCAGTCCTTGCAAGTGTCTAGCCCAGGACCCTGCACACTATAGCCAAAGCAATTTACCACTAAGCCATCTGAGCTGCAGATGTGGGTGATGTTTTCTCAAACATATAATGCAGCACAGTCATTCAACAGTAGGGAAAATGTAGTTATATACATATATATATATATATATATATATATATATATATATATATATATATATATACACACACACACACACACACACACACATATACATATATATATATATATATATATATATATATATATATATATATATACGCATATGTGTGTGCTTTATATATATATATATATATATATATATATATATATATATATATGTTTGTATATATGTAGACATACATGTCTATCTATATATATATATATATATAGAGAGAGAGAGAGGGAGTGCATTCATCTGTCTTATAGCTAAATTCTACATCTCTTACCTTGTAGACCTGTGGAGGGAATGTTTGTTAACACTATGGATTGTTTCTACACATATTTCCAGATTCAAAGTTAATATTATGCACATACCTGTCAATCTCTTAATGCACTAACTCTGGATAAACTTTGACAACATGAGGGTACAAATAGGGACATGTTTTGAATATAGCTGTTATAAACTTGGAGAGTTGCTAGAGAGACAGGATTTGTTTTAATATACATTTACTGAAGGTTTTGAGGTCTGAAAATGAAATGTATGTCATTATTTTGTGACTACAATTCTGAGATCATCCAACTGATTTGTTGGGGGGACAGAGAAATAGGCAGAAAATATGAGCCAATTATCTGGGAATTTTGAAAAATCTGTACTTATGCATACCGCTTACTACCACTCCTAGGATTCGAACCATGGCTGTGTCTGCTAAAAATACAACAATTTAAGTTGCAGCAGAGTGTGCTATTTGGATATTGCTGTTTAATCTTTCAGTGCTTTCTGTCTGAGTCTCTCTTAGCTATACAATCTGACTCTGTAATTACAACAGTCTTATACAGACATTCCTATACATATTTTTATGTAGCACAGTGTGAGAGAAACAGTGGTTGACACAACAGTACTATTCTGATATCAAATGTTACTGAATGCTACATGTCAGGCCATAGAATACCAGAGTAAACACTACCAGCCCAGGATTTTAATCTTTATTGGCAGGCACAGTCTTCTTATCTAACAGACCTGTGGAGGGAATGTTTGTTAACACTACCTGACTGTTTCTACACATATTTACAGATTCCAGTTAATATTATGCACATACCTCTCAATCTCTTAATGCACACACTCTGGACAAAGCTTGACAACATGAGGGTACAAATAGGGACATGTTTTGAATATTGCTGTCATAAACCTGGAAAGTTGCTAGAGTGACAGGATTTGTTTTAACATACATTTTCTGAAAGTTTTGAGGTCTGAAAATCAAATGTATGTCATTATTTCGTGACTACAATTCTGAGATCATCCACTGATTTGCCAGGGGGACAGGAACTGGCAGAAAATATGAGCCAATTATCTGGACATTCTGAAAAATCTGTACAGTTGAGAGGTATGATTATGTATACAGCTTACTACCACTCCCAGGATTCGAACCATGGCTGTGTTTGCTAAAAATACAAAAATTTAAGTTGCAGCAGAGTTTGCTATTTGGATATTGTTGCCCATATCTTCAGTGTTTTTTGCTAAGTCTCTCTTGGTTGTATAATCTGAACTTGTACTTACAACAGTCTTATACAGACATTCCTAGACATTTTTGTATGTAGCACAGTGTGGGTAACAGTGGTTATCACAACATTACTATTCAGAGAATCCAACAATAAATGCCATACAATACCAGAGTAAACACAACCTGTCCAGGATTTAGAGCTTTATTGCCAGGCAGTTACAGTTTTGTTTAAATATGACCTATATGAGACAATTATGTCATATTGTCTGGCTTATTCAGTACAACCCATACAGCAGTTTGTGTACTGCCAGGTGACTTTCTACTACTTTATAATTATTTGGTATGACTACTACAAGCAGGATTGTTACTCACCAGCCGCACAACGCAGCCTACTAGCATGGGCTTCCTGATTCACAGCCCACTCAGCTGCAGCTGTAAGGCAAATAGAGAAATATTTAGGGATACCTATCCATCATATGCACAGGCTGGACAATAATAAACAGTTATTAGTATGAGTACTTACAAACTGCTGGGACATCATGTCTCTGCCTTGCTTCTTGGACCCACTCTTCCAAGAGCTCCCTCTTTCTCTGCTTCAAGTCAGCATAGCGGTGCCAGACCTGCTAACCAGACTGATGTATACCAGTGGAACTGGTGAGATCACGAACGAGATGGTCCCAGGCTTCTGCTTTATATTGGGAGCATTGGTACTGGCCCTGCAGCAGTCCCTCATCATGGTTTAGTACTAGGAGTCCTACCATGACCTTGGACTCCTGTATGGCCCAGCACTGCACACAGAAGTGCATGCCCTCACTAACACCTGCAATACTGCCTAAAATGGGAAGCTGCAACCAGTTATTAACTGTATTTCCATCTGTGGGGTTTAAATATAGCTGATTTCCTGCCCTTTGCTGTGATTGGATGGTTTTGAATATGCTGAGCCAAGCTAAGCTACAGGCAAACCTGCTTAGCTAAAGTTGGCAGTGCTTAAAGGGGCAGGTTCAGCAGTGCTTACCAATGAGAAAATCCACTTAGCTGAGCTACTCATTTCTTAGCAGTCATATTTACACAATGCTTACACTTGGAAATTTTTCATTTTATAGACTATCTGCTGTATGGCATTGATTCATCATTCATTACATATTATAAATTTGTTTACTGTCCCTGACATCCCCCAATGTGCTTTTATTACATTTATTCATGTGTGACTATACTGTATGATGCACTTGTGTTTATATGGGGGTTTCACAACTTTATTAAACTGACACCTCACATCTGGACCTAATGCAGTACTCCAGTTAACAAATATATGTTATATAGTAGCTAATAATAAAAAAAAAGTTTATGTACTGCTTTTACATGTAAAATGCAAATTGGTCACAGTAGAGATCAAACCAGGAATGGTTGCTCATAAAGCATATGTTCTAACCACTACACTATTGCAATTCTGCTTGTGTTGGATGTATCTTGCTATTTAACTTCTTGTGCTGTTTAAGTTGGACTAAGTGTAGCTAAGCAACGGGCACACCCATGCAGCTACACTTAAACTTTATCGCATTTATTAAAAAAAAAAGTTTTGTTGTGTTATTTTATCTCTACCCTTCAGAATATCCCTGCTAATGCTGAACCTGTTATTTTATCAACTTTCTGCTTTGTGGGACAATTGTCATTTTTGGCTTTGTCCACATTCCTTACTGTGATGGGTTGGGAGGTGTGCACTATGTGCTTATGCTACCTGTGTTAACCTAACAACTTTTGGCTGGGTAGCATACCTCTCAACCTCTAAGAGAAATATCTGGACAAAGCCTAAAATAATGGGGGGACAAATAGGGACAGATTTTAAATATTGCTCTTACAAACTTAAAAAGTTGATGGAATAATAGGTTTTACATAAGCTTGAATTTTCTGAAGGATGTGGAGTCTTAAGCGCAAATGTTTATTATTATTTAATGTCTTCAATCCTCAGCTGTTTGCCAGAAAGGTACAGCTTTTAGGAGGAACACACCAAAAATATGAGGCAAAAATCTGGACATTCTGTGAAATTCTGTACAGTTGAGAGGTATGCTTGGTAGGGACGATTGTCCCTTATGCCTTTGACCACAGATTTGTTATCCTGATGGTTTGGGGGTGTCATGAGCGTTCTCACTCATTTTTAATTGCCGAAAGACAATTCTGGAGTGAAGGGGGCGTGTGTATTGTGAGAGCTCTGCTCTCAAACATACCTGTTGCACTTGTACACGAAACCATGTCCATTTTAGAGCATGGCAGTGTGCCTTCATAAATATGCATGGCACACTGCCGTGCTGAACAGGAATGGTCCCTGCCATGCAGGAATAACTTATTCCTGCACGGCTGCTTGCTGAATCCCAGGGACAGTCTTTTCTCATGTGATGGCCGAAAGACAAATGCTGAGAAAATGATATACAGCAATGCCTAAGAACTGAACTCTGACAAATATCTCAACAAATTAAAGGAGATCCAGTTTGTTCTGTTATTGTATAGTCTAGCAGTCCTGCTCTTTAACAAACTGGTGAAATAATTTATCTAGGAGGTCTTTGCACCATTGGCTCTCAGTTTGTTTATCTGAACTGGGTTGGAAGTGGAACTGAATACTTTACTAAAGTCAGTATAAATGGTAGCTGTGATGGCCTTTTTCCCATGCTTGTGTATGTTATTACACAATGACAGCATAGCTTTAAGGAAGTGTATCCTTGCTTGATATTGTGTTGAAAATAAAGAAGAAGATTGTGGGTATTAAAGTTCGCTCTGAGTTACAGTACAACAGTTTTCTCTAATGATCTAATAAGACTGCACAGCATGGTGATGAGATAAAAGATGGACAGCAAGCTGACTGAGGAAAGAAAAATCTTTGTAAAAGATCGAATAATTAAGTTTCTTCAGAGACCTGGAAAAATAAATACAAGTGTTGTGAATGTTACAATTTTACAATACAGACTGTTACAGCCTGACTAGCTGTGGTAAAATATGTATCTCAGGGATTTTTTTTTTATTCTAGTGTAGTTAAAGGGGAGTATGTGAAATGGCAAAGTATGATGTTTGTAGTCATTCTGTAGCTCTTCTAGATTAATGTAAGTGCAATCCTGTGTAGCTTCCTCTGAATTATAAATGGAAGAAAAGTCAGCAAAATGGCGTGTAATGTTGCATTCTCAGCCACTAACTGAATATATCTTGAGAGGGAAAGTAGGTAAGGTCTTTCTGCCTGCAAGCTGGTTAGTTTCCTTTCAGAAGTCCTCAGAGTTCCTGAATATGTGAAGTTATTGTTTTCTTTCAGAAATCTGGCCTTAGCTGCAATACACTAATGCTTGCTTTTGTTGTTTCTGAGAGAGGCCGTGAGACATATGCATCTGAGCCGTGCATTTTGCCTAACATTTTAAATCTATATCAGGCTTTGTGTCTTTGTTTAAAATGTTGACAGATTGGATGACAGCCATTGGAGGGCTCATGCTTAAAAGCTTAGTTTTAATGAAAAGAACATTCTGATATTTTAAGAGGGCATTAGTCCAATTATTTTGAAGTGGGATGTGGCACTAGCTGGTGTGGCATAGTTCCACTAAAATAAGATGTTCCATGTTCAAACAGAACACACTATATTCAGTTAATAAGGATGCTGACTGTAAATAATTTTCATAGCTGCTTATTTTGCTAGCATGGGTATAATGAGGTTTTGTTCAGTGTCAGGACTTTTGTGTTCCTGATTCTTAATTTAATGCTTCTGTTGATATGTTTTTCACATTGCCAGAATTTTGCTTGATGAATGCAAGGAGTTGACTAGCATTGCCAGGGAAATGAGGGAAAGCTACTATACCCCTCTTGCTCCACAGATCAGTAACTGCAATAATAATAACTTAATGGGGTATAAACAAAAAAAATAGACATAAACATCACAAGATATAAAATAATAAAGCAGTAATAAATACATTATTTATTTATTCTTTATTGTTTTGTGAATAATGGCATGTGTCCCACTTAGGTATTAACATGGATAAAAATAAAAAAAATTATAAGGAAAAAAGGCATTATTGGTCAGTACAGGTGTGTATCTGGCAAGGCTAGTTAAAGATATTTAAAGCATTTAAAGCATTTTCAACTGTGAAGGAAGCAATTAATAAGCCAACCATCATGTGAGCAATGTTTACATTTGCTTTTTATATTTATCGCTGTAGCTCTTCTACTGCAGTGTTCTAAATCTCTAAAAATGCAAATATATCTTCCAGCTCAGATGCTTACTTGATATAAGGTAATCTTTAATAGAAAAAGTCACTTTCCTGAATAAAATAAGTAAGGCCATAATTTGTTTCAGTAAGATGTCTAGAATAAAAGGCATAAATCGTAGCCGAAAGGCAATCACACAGAAATGAAGCGTCTGGTAGAAATGTTTGAGCTGCAGTCATGCTATCTGAGAATAATCATGGGGATAGCGAGAAAAAGAAGCTGTTAAATATCAAATGAGTTTTCTGTGGAAAGGTCTTACATGTGAGGCCTGTGCCTGAGATACCTTCGATTTCAGGCCATGTGGTTTTCCTTATGAATACTTTAAAATGTAGACTATACCTTTTGAAAAAAAGATATGTGTGTGTGTGTGTGTGTGTGTGTGTGTGTGTGTGTGTGTGTGTGTGCGTATATATATATATATATATATATATATATATATATATATATATATATATATATGTGTATATATATCTGTCAGTCTTTTCTTGAAATGACTGCAAATGACTGCATTTATTGGGTGTTTGAAAAAGATTGATGCAACCAGCACTGACTTCAGTTTAGAAATAAATCAGAAGAGCCAAACAGAAATCTTTTGTATGCACTTAGGCTTTCTATTAATATTTTCGCTCTGAATCTCTTCCCTTGAGTGCAGAAAACGAATACTCTAAAGCCCTTGTGCAGTGAGTACCCTTAAGTATATTCTTGGCTGTATGCCAAAAAGGGATTTAATGATTTTTATCTTCGTTCGGGTGTACCAAACATTGCTAAGAAAAAGGAGTCATATCCTCATAAGTTATTAGTTTCATTTTTATAGACAAAGCTCACTTACCTGCCATAGAGGTTAAAACTGAATGATACCAAGTCATGGATAAGATCAAAGCATTAGATCAAAAGAAGATACTGTGAACCATGCACAATCTGTGGCTTACAGCAGTTTCCTGATTTGAAATCTAGTTTATTCTACTTTACTTCATCTTAATCTTTCCCAGCGAACCAGAATATGAAACAAAAGTCTGCTGTTTTGTGTTGTGCTTCGGACCATGCAGTCACAGAAAACTGTAACAACCAAGTATTAACATTTACATACTGAGGGTGCCTATAGAGTTGCCACTGGCACTTCATGCAAAAGTGTTACAAAGTACAAATGCCGGTATTTATTTTAATTTCCTGATATGTTCAGAGTGCTGTATTCATCGTTTATTAATGGACATGTCTTTCTTTTTTTTTCTTCTGTCTTCCTATTTTATTCAGTAGTGTTAATGTTGCTGTGTTTGGGACCTTTGAGCCCTCATTTCACAACTGTGTTAGTGAATTATTGATTGGAAGGGCATACTATTTCTATTTTTTTAAGAGACACTTGTAAAACCGTTATACAAGGCTGGTATACAAATGAATTAGATCAAGAAACAAGAGTATCTACTGTGCCCTTTTGTAAAATTTCAGATACAGCAGTGCCAGTATCTGCATATCTCTCACTCACTATGCACACATATACTCACACACACACACACACATATATATATATATATATATATATATATATATATATACACATATCTATATATAGATATATATATATATATATATATATATATATATATATATATATATATATATATATATATATATATATATATATATATACATGTTTATTTCTCTGCCTTTTACTTTCTTTTTCCATCCATTTTTACTTCTTCCTCTGTCTCAACATGATCTGGTTTCAGAGGGCAAATATGACATCAGAATAGGGTTGCTAACAATTGTATAGGTTCAGAAGATGCTAGAACAAGAGTAATTCAGATAGGCCCTTCAAGAGGAAAAATGTAGAAGCCAAAATGGAACTTGCTTGTACTAAGGATATAAGTCATACTGAATATTCTTAGTGACTCCTACAACTTTCATGAAAAAAATGACATGGAATCCTGCCGAATGAGATGGCTGAAAAATATAGTTTGATTTTAAAAGTGTTTTGTTTTCAGGAAGGATTGCTAAATGACTTTCAGAGTTGTATGTCTTGAGGACTGCCAATATAAAACTGAACTCAGCATTAGAGCTCTGCAAAGGTGATCATGCAGTTCTGTGAGACACAAAGACTTACAAGTTTCCCAAAGAGCAGAAAGCTGATGTTATTGTTGATGTAAAAAGACTGACCCATTTTAAATTCAGGGTTGTTTTGGGGGTTTTCAGTGGGTGAGTACCTCTTTGTGCATGTGTATGATACATGCATGTGCATGTGTAGAAAAATCAAAGATAGAAGAAAAGCAGAGAGAGAAAGATTAAGAGTTTGTGTATGTCTTTCTAGTTGTGTGAATCTGTTTGTGTCTGTATGTGTTTCTGTGTGTCACAGTCATATGCAAAACATTTCCTTATGAGAAGTTCTTCTCAGGGACAGACTGTGGAGAATGTAATTGTATATATATATATATATATATATTTATATATATATAGTTTGCTACTTAACTATAATCACAATTTTTATAAATGAATATTATACTCTGTCAGATGATAACATTCCTCAATGTAGAAGAGGACTGTTTTGCTGACAGATTAACTTAGTGTCACAGTCTTCAATAATATTCAAGATTAAACATTTGCAAGCCTCATTTTCCCTCTTTTTTTTTTTTTTTTTTTTTTTTTTTTTTGCAATTTGATCTCATTAAAAAATGAACCACCAATTTAATTTAAATTAAAAGAAAGATTATGTTCAACCATCAGCATCTCCTGTACTAAGACGCCCTTTATTTGCAACCCAGAAGCTATGGAATCAGAAGATCAAGCAGCATCTTTTTCATGCTGTTATATTGAGATCTCAAGAAAATTGGATACCAGCTTATTAAATCTTCTATAAGTAGATGTAGGAAACCCTTGAGACATAAATGTAAGTATGGTGTATGGGGAACATGTCAAGAATTAAGAATGGAATAAATGTTGCAATAAAATACAAAGTTCTTCACTGCCTGGTGAAAAGGGTCTCAGACAAGACAGATTATACATTTCTAGTGCTTGTATAATATTTTCTATCGCCATCAAAAGCACAGCTACCAATGTAAATGTATATTTAATTATGTAAAGGCAGATTTAAACTATGGTTATGAGGTGTGACCTCCAGAAAATACACTGCCAGCTTTTTACTTATAGACAATAGGTATAGCTGCTCAAACTCAGCATGAAAGTAAGTTATTTTAACTTAAAATTCAACAAAATGGAATGGGAGGTCTGCAGAATAACATAATAAATGCATATTAAGTAAATACTAGCTACTTAAAACTGCTACACATACTTCAGTAGACGTCCTTGAATATTGAAATACAGATATTCTGTTAGAGAAAAAAGCATCACAAAGATATATGACATCTAGGTGAAATATATGCATTTGGCAGAAAAAAACACCCGTCAGCTGTAACTTTCTCTCAGTAAGGAGACATTTCTAAAAGTGTGGCAAGACAAAAAATAGAAAGTGTATATACTTGAAGTTAAATCATAAATAATTAAGACAATATGTTTGCTTTACAGCTGTGTAAATGGGAATTAATTATTAGCAGGGATATAAAATGATTTTCACATATCTTTATGAAACTACAGAGTGAAGTAGGATATTTGCTGCCTAGCAGACAGAATGGAGGTTGCAGAACTTGTATTAGCTTACTGCAGACCAATGGAATAAGTGTAAAACAAATAAAATACAATACGTATAATAAGCAAACATTTCTTTTATCCGATTTTATCAAGCTCTTGACATAATACATTTACTTCAGCTGCTGTATTTTCCATAATTATATCACAAATCTGTCTGCATGTCCTCCCCATGGTTGGGTAGCATTCAAAAGACAGGCATGTGTAAATGGGCGTGCCTTCGTTAAAGTTTGGGCGTTGAGCTGGCACCTCGGTGTTTCGTAAAAATCTACTGCCAATCGTTAGCAGACCGGAGTTCCGCTGTGGTGACCCCTTACCGGGAAAAAGCCAAAAGACAGACAACAACAACAACTGAAATTCAAAATTCTCATCAGTTCTTAGTTACTGTGTATCACAACTAGACGGGTCTACTTTGATTCACTGAAAACTCATTCCACTGAATTTCAATTCACCCTCAAAAAATCGCTGGTTTTCTGCCTGCAATACCAAGTCTGACATATGGATGAAGCTGATGCACTCAGGAACTTTGCTGGACTAATTGACCCTGCAGAGTACTAGGGCAGTTTTTGCACTATGTTCAGAATAGGTAATGAGTTCCAATAACATAGAACACTACTGAATGTCATTATCTTGTCTGGGACATAGAGGGCCCCCATTCATCACAATACCTTGGTTTAGCAAGGTATTACATTTGGTGGAAAATGCCCATTGGGATAAAGTCATCTCCACTGAGTGGATTTAATTTCACAATTTTATGTTGCAAGACTGGGTTGTCAGTGGCTGTGCAGTCTTGCTAGACACATTTTATTGAATCTGATCTCGTCTCATTCTGCTTTTTAGCTCACTTATGAAACCATATATATAGTATCCTGAGTTTCTTGATTTCTTAGTAAAGAATAAATGTTTTATATATAGAAAGATTTTGTATTGCTCACAAGTATCACATTATCACAAATTCATCTTTTAAGGTTGCTAACTTATCATTTTTTTATCCTTAAGATTAAACATTCAGTAAAAACAAAATGAAAACTCCAGCAAAGCTAGAACTTCCACTGAGTGACCTCCCGAACCTCTTGTGTCAGAGGCACATGGGATATATGCAAATGATCCTTATGAACATCAGGTGTTTCAGCTAACTGGCAAATCTGAATGTCCATGCAGGCTGGGCTCCAGCTCCATCTATGTATCAGACTGGCACTGCAGGCAGGCAGGCTCCAGCTCCATCTGTGCATACGATTGTTACTGCAAGCATGAGCCTGCCTACAATACTAGGTCTAGTAGGTTTGAAATATAACTAAAACAGCATGGCCATGATGCTGTCCAGTGGAATGACTCCATTTGCAAAGTGAACAGGTGAATACAAGCATGGTGACTAGCAGAGCCATCATGCCTGGATTCAACATGTCAAAGTATAAGAACAGGTATGCAGAGCCAGTAATCCACAAGGGACCTAAATCTTTAACATAACAGCAACAGAAGTCATCCACAGGAGAGTTCATGAAATGGTTTGCACATGAAAACCCTGTGCTTCTGCAAGGAGGCAGGCCACCCCTGACTCCCCATTCTAATCAGTAAACAGTCTACACAAAAGCACAAGGATGCCAAAATACTGATGACTTGGGACCTGCAGAGTAAAAACATCAGAGAAACAGCACACAGCCACATGTCTACATGGAGACAACATCCATTGGACATCTACTAATGTATGGAAATGCTAAAGGAAGTAACAAAGGCTTATCCAGAATAGCATGGAATGTACACTCTGCAATAGAGTTCCAATTGTATGTGAAACTGGATATTGAATGTAGTCTAACCTCCCATGATGTACTTCCTGCAAGACCTTGACCCTCATACAGATGGAAATGTTGTTTTGCCATAATATTCCATTCAGTTGAATAAGATTCTTCATATAGTCAAACTTCTATGTACTCCCATACCTGACAGAGAGGTGTGATGAAGTGAGAACACATTCAGCCAAGTAGAACATGAGTGGAAGAAGGACACAAAGTGAAAACAAGAGGGTAGGCCACTGTGCATAAAGGGCTAACAAGATTGCCTGACGTGTTCAGAATATAAGGACATGTGTGTTATAGCAAAGAGCCTAAATGATGACCCTTTTTTAATAAACCGTATTGGTGTGGGAGGATACAGAGAAGGGGATACTGAGCCATTAACAGTTACTGAACTTCCACCACCAAGGAATGGTCCAGCATAAAAGGATCAAAGCAGCCCAAAGCACTAATTTGAAGTTTGGGTATTAAGCTGACAAGCTTACTCAAAGTATTCTTTAATGAAAAGCAACATTGTGGGCAGATGGTCTGTCTGAACCAGCTTGTAAATATATCATGCAGATGGTACTGTAGATGAACTCATCTTTTTGCTGTCATTGGCTAACAGAATATAATTATAGCATAAAGAAGTATTACAGAATATAATTACAGAGGGAAAAAAGTAACACAAACATTCAGCCACTGCATTGCAAGCTTTAGCACTTTAATGAGCTCATTTCAATCTAGATCAAGCAACAGTTAATGGCAGCGGGTACTGAATGGGCAGAAGATCAAAAATTAGTGCATCAGGCAAAAATCAAGCAATTATAAAATAATAGGATCATTGGCAACAGCTTAATGTATGGACAGTATTATAACATATACCAGCAGTAATTCATTTAACTAATCTCAAAGCAGATATAATATTTAGAAAGCTTGCATCCTAATAAACATGATTAGTATATTAACCAGAGATATACAGAATTAGATCAGAATGAATTCATCTAAACACCGGCACAGCTTATCCCCACTTTGGGAAACTCATATTCTGTTAATAGCAAGATCCTTAAATTAATTAGCTATAAGGAGAATAATATAGTGCCACATTCTTCTAAACTGTCTGCACAATTCAATATAAACAGAATGCAATTAATTTAAACAAAACTGAAATAAACTCTTTCGATGATGAATCAATGTTCCCAGCTAATGTTAACAACTGCATAAAGAGACTGCAGAAGAGATAAAGTAAGCCATTAAAGTATGTAGAGAGCACATCCTCTAAACAGAGACAATAAAACAGCTAACAAAAATTCAAAATAATGTCACTTAACTGATTTGGATTTTATAGAAACAATTTTTTTTCAAAAAGAGGAGCCAAAAGCATTTGCCATTTCAGAGGAAAAGATTATTTCAAATTTGAAACTGGCTGCAAACTGAGAGCAGATCAGACGTGTGGTAGTTTAGAACTTGAGTCCTGTAGTCCTTGGCACAAACTGAATTTGGAGCAGAAATAAAATTGCAGTCTTCCAAACAAATTGTATCAATTAAAATGGTATGACAAGAAAAGAGTAGTTGCACAAACCCAGTTGGAGGACAAAGATGTAAATGTCAGTAGTTTCCATACAGATGACACTAAGAGATTAAGGCATCAATCCCTGCCAGCCTAATAACCAAGCTGAGCAGGGGCGGCTCATGCTATAGGACTGCAGGACTGCAGCCTCCCCACCTGTAAAAAGAAACGTCCCCCCACTGTACAAAATGAAAATAAAAAAAAAAAATTCATGTCTCAGAACTCCTGCATGCATGCTGAGTTCCTGACTGCTGTGTTAGGCAGTCCAGAACTCCACGCATGCGTGCTGAGTTCCTGAACACCAGACTGCTCAGTTAGGCAGTCCAGATGGGGAAGGAAGGGAACTCCTCCCTGTCAGCCCAGAGGTCTGTGTGGTGACGATCGCACAGACCGGAAGCACACCGGACTGCATCGCCTGCAGGCTCCAGCCTACTCACATCTCACGGGGAAACCCAGAAACAAGAAACACAAAAATCCTCTACCAACTAATAAAACAGCTGGTGTAAAATAAATAGAGTTAAAGTGACAAAACAAACACCAACTGTACCACGGCTAGGAAGTTTTATTGTAAAGCACAGGTAAGCGCTTTTAGGGATGTACCCCTTCATCAGACAACTCACAAAAACACTTCATTCCTTATATAGTATTAGCAAAACACATGTGGTCAATTAAGTCTTAAAGGTACAATGTTAAAAACAAGTTCCAAATACATGAAGTACTTCTTTCTAGTATATATTATATATTCATATATCTGGTTCAACAATCAATAAGTGTTGGTACACAAATTGTATATATGAATCATAGTTAATCATAATAATATAATAAAATTACTAAAACCATGTCCTACTATGCAAAAATATTAAAACTTAAGCTATAACATAACACACCCAGAAACAGCCTGCGCAGGCTTTGGACTTAGCTTGCAGAGGTGATTGTGCTACAGAGGACTTAAGGCAGGCTGCTACAGATGCACGGGCTGTGGACTCAGAGTTATGGAGATGATCGGGCTACTATGGAAGGAAGGTAGGGTGTTGCAGAGGACAGTTTATGGAGGTGTGTGTGTGTCTTACAGAGTTATAGAGGAGATCGGTGTGTGTGTCTTACAGAGTTATGGAGGAGATCGGTGTGCGTGTCTTACAGAGTTATGGAGGAGATCGGTGTGTGTATCTTACAGAGTTATGGAGGAGATCAGTATGTGTGTGTGTGTGTCTTACAGAGTTATGGGGGAGATCAGAGTGTGTGTGTGTGTCTTACAGAGTTATGGAGGAGATCAGTGTGTGTGTGTGTGTGTGTGTGTCTTACAGAGTTATGGAGGAGATCAGTGTGTGTGTGTGTGTCTTACAGAGTTATGGAGGAGATCAGTGTGTATGTGTGTCTTACAGAGTTATGGAGGAGATTGGTGTGTGTGTGTGTCTTACAGAGTTATGGAGGAGATTGGAGTGTGTGTGTCTTAAAGAGTTATGGAGGAGATCAGTGTGTGTGTGTGTGTGTGTGTGTGTGTGTGTGTGTGTTACAAATTTATGGAGGAGATTGGTGTGTGTGTGTGTGTGTCTTACAGAGTTATGGAGGAGATTGGGGTGTGTGTGTGTCTTACAGTTATGGAGGAGATTGGTGTGTGTGTGTGTGTGTGTGTGTGTGTGTGTGTGTGTGTGTGTGTGTGTGTGTGTGTGTGTGTGTGTGTCTTACAGAGTTATGGAGGAGATCAGTGTGTGTGTGTCTGTGTAATGCCCCAGTTGCTACATGGTGGTGGGTAGAGAATAAGGCTTGAACCCTGTACCTTGGGCCCAACTGGCAAGAGCCTGAATTCCCTACCCACCACCATTTGTAAACTATTTGCAGATTTTTGCCTCATATTTTTTCTGTTCTGTTCCTAATAAAATCTGTGGTTTCTGTATTTTTGTTACTTGACACAGCCAGTAATGCAGTGGTGCAGTGGTCACATTGTTGTCTGACAGCTAGAGGTTGTCTGGTTTGATTCTTGACTGGGGTGCCTTCTGTTTGGAGACTGCATGTCCTCCCTGTGTTTGTGTGGGTTTGCTCTGGTGTCCTCACTGGATATTTGTCCCTATTTTTTGAACTGTATTCCCCCATTATTAGCTCTGTTCAGGTTTTTTGTGCCAAGGTTGAGAGCTATGGTGATAACTGAATTCACTGAATATGTTTGGGGGTGGTATTCCCCCATTATTGGCTTTGTTCAGATGTTTTGTGCTAAGATGTTGATGGCTATAGTGAGAACTGAATTCACTAAATGGTAGCCATTTAAGTTTCAGTCTTCCTTTCTTTCATAAAACAGATGAATTGGCATAGTGATATGTTGCTTTGACTGTTTTGCACAGGGTCCTGGGTTCAATACTTAGCAGTGAAATGTATGGTGGTAACACACCATTTTATTCTAACAGCTTTTCAATATTATACAAGCAATGTTTAAAATGTGTCCCTGTTTTTTGGTCTTTTGCCCCCCCCAATTTTTGGATTTTTCCAGATTTCTTGTGCTGCAAAGTTCAGAGATGCAGCTGAGTGTCAAGTAGATTTTATAAGAAGCTGAGAGATGCAGGGGAACAAACGTTTAGTGCTGCTTATGCTGAGTCTTCTTGTGTTGTTAATAGCACGATATGTAGTGTGCTTGCTTTGGATGCAGAAGGCTGTGAGTTCTACTCCCACAGTAGGTAGATACAGTGTTGATGCTGTATTGTAAAGGGGGTGGATGCTACTGTCCTTTTTGGTGAAGATACCTAGTAACTATGAACCTGTTATCGGTTTGCCATCCATTCCCTATTGCAATATTACTAGCTTATCATTTTTTTAATGCAACTTAGGCAAATTATTCCTCAAGGGCAACAGGCACTTTATTTGTAGAGGAAACAATGAAATATAAACTTGTTTGCTTACTGCAACCTCTTCATTAGTTACAGATTTCTTTAATGTGGAATTATTTAGATGACTTTTACTTCTTCAGAGATTGTGCATATTTACTGATACTGGTGGACTATAGAAGTTTGAGTAGACTTTTATGATATAAATGTTCTGAATTGGGCAGTTTGTCATTATTGGTACATGCATTTTGTTTAATTGTTTATTGGAAAAATGTTCAAAACAAATTTCAAACACCCTCTGACAACTGTACTATATTGTACAAGGAATATAGTTTAATACAATCAGGAAGGTGTATCAAATACCACATGTATGTTTCGTGTCCAAGGGTCCCATGATTTGAAAACAGCCCAAAGTTAATCTTTATCTGCCACTGACAAAATGTATTTTCTTTGAATGTGGGTTTCAATGCTGTTTCAATGAATGTGAGTTTCAAGGGCAGAGAAGTTTTAATGCTAAGTCTATTTATATTTGTGAGACTGCATTGCTTTGTTTAGCAGATGTCTTAGTGTTTGTGCTGTAAAATGCAAAATAAAACTTTCAAATGAAGTCCAAATCATCATAGAAGTAAAGCAGTATGCACATTAGTATTTACGGTAAATGGGGTGAAATAGCCAAGTAATGGTTCATTAGAATGGCTGCAGGGGGGAGGCTCCATTCAACCATAATTTTGTGAGGGGGAAGGGCAGCAAACTCAGACAGCCCCAGCTGAACTATACCTCTCAACTGTCCAGATTTTCACAGAATGAATAGATTTTTGCTTCTTATTTTTGGTTTGTTCTTCATAAAATGTGTGGTTTTCTGGCAAATAATTTAGGAATTAAGTCACTAAACAATGACAGACACTGAGTTTCAGACTGCATAACCTTCAGAAAAATGCATACTAAAGCAAGACCTGTTATTCTATCAATTGTCTCAATTTATACAACAATTTATAGTACTGTTTATATGTTCTGCCAGTATATTTGGCCTTGTCCAAATTTCCTGCTTTAACAGGTAGAGAGGTACGTGCAAATAAATTGCATTGTAGAATTAGGCATATCCAAACCTCTAAACTGTCCCCGATTTTGGCTCGAAATGTTGCTCTTCCCCTAATAATCCCGCCGCAGAATGGCAATTTTGGAAGAAAACGTGGAGGGCTTACAATTATGAAATAACTGTAATAATCAGAGTTATAGATTACTTTTATTTCAGAAATGCATGTAGATTCTTTTATTTTGTCAGCTGCTCAAGTTAGCAGTACTAATATTAAAAAAGTGTCCCTTCTTTGACAGTTTCCCAGTTGTATTGTGTGGCTATTTTATATTTTTGCATCACATTTTTGGTCCATTTTTCATAAAATTGTGTTTTATTGGCAAATTACTTGCAAATAATTAAAGACTGAACTTAGAAAATAATGACAGACATTTGAGTTTCAGATTCCGTACCTTTCAGAAAATGCATACTAATGCAAGACCTACTATTCTATTATCTTTCTAAGTTTATATGAGCAATATTTAAAATTGTCCTCATTTTTGGGCCTTTGTCCCACTTCTGTGTATGGCTCTGTCCATATATCTTGTTCTGAGGTTGAGATGTATGACAAATGTGTCAGGGCCATCACAGTCAGCCAGAGACATTTCAAATTGTGACATACTTGTTGCACCCCACTGCCTCATGTAGTGTGACTCTGATGTGTCTAAGCAAGGCAAGGAGCAGTTATGCAGTGTAAATGTCCAGAGTATCCCCCTATCCAAGGTGTCTACTTTTATTCTGTCCTTGATTTTGCAGAATGTTCTGGTATCTGTCATATTTTTATACTGCTGATTTATGCCTATTATTACTCAGAAAGTCCCTGTTGCTCTGTGTTTACATAGCAATGCTTTAATGACCATCAGGTAAGCGTGTCTGAGATTGTAAGATGCAAGTAAGCTTTAATAAGTATACTGTTAAAGAATTGCCAACATTGAAAGCCTTTCTGTTGTTTCCATGCAGAGAATACTTACATAATTAGATAATGTATAAGCCTTGGGTATTGAAATGCATATGACAGTATTTGTAATAAAGGACAGGATTACATTATTTTAAGAAGCTCATTACATTTGTTGGAGACTTGCAGTCATCTTTGCAGGCTTTACCTGTAAACCAAACAGAATGCCATTCTATCATGTGTGGTCCATTACCTGTGCAGTAATCCTTTAAGCAATGTATCTTGAGCTTGTTTCTTGTTTGCTTTGCAGTTTTTACTTTGATCATGTTTTCCCCATGAAACAAGTAGATAGTTGTCAGGCAGCAGGTCTTTTTTGGATAAGAAACATTTTTACAAGTGGGGGTATCACAGAGATTGCTACTTTCAGCATGTTACTTGATACTTTAATAAAGCTGAATTTAAATTATAGTTAGAACTGCAGTGCAAGGAGAAGTGGTTTGAGTTGAGTGCTGCTTGTTTTTCTAATGCTTGATTTTGACTGGCATTCCAGTAATGTATTTAAAAAGTTATTTATTTTTTCATGCCTCACAGTCTTTTTGTTTCCATCTAGCTATTAAGTAAGCTGTCATGTAGCCAATGCATTGAAATATTTTTTTTTTCTTCTACACTTAATTTTGTCTTGGTTGGACTCTCATAATGATGGTTTGGCACCTAGGGCAGCATATTTAATTAAAGTTACAGTTTTTGTGGTTTTGAGCATAGCCCCTCTCCTTCCTAGTTGGCTACACCCTTCCCATTGACCCCACCCATTCACCTGTCTCCTGCAGCCCCCCCTTTGATTTGAAGTCACCAGCCACCACTGAAGCTGAGCTACAGAAAACAATATTGAACAGCTCACATGACATGCAGAGCCTTGATAATATGTCTTTTGCACCACAGCACAGATCAAAGCAGATGTCACTGAATATCTGAAAGAATAGTACAGTTTGTGTGTCAGTGTAGCCAAAATCAGTTATCTGAAGACTGTATGTGGTCCTACCAGATGCTGATTAACCACATACCCTACTTATTGTATATGGTCCTATCAGCACTTAGCGCACAGAAGCTGAATCAAGGTGATCTTTTATGTCAAGCAAACTTGCAAGCAAACAATTTTACAGAGACATTTTGTAACTGTAACAGACATATCGTACCTTAAGGGCAGCTATCATACCTCTCAACTGTACAGATTTTTGTAGAATGTCCCGATTTTTTGTCTCATATTTTTGGCCTTTTACTCATAATATTGTGGTTTTCTGGCAAATCTTTGACAAATCTTTGAGTACTGAAGTCATAAAATAATGACAGCCATTTGAGATGTAGGCTTCATACCCTTCAGAAAATCCATTCTAATGCAAAACCTGTTATTCTATCAACTTAGTTTGTAAGGGCAATATTTACAAAAGTGTCTCTATTTTTGGGCCTCATTATTTATGGCTTTGTCCAGATTTCTTGCTCTAAAATGTTGAGAGTTATGGGCAGCTTATATTCTACCTTTAAATGAAGGGTCTGTTTTGACATTTAGCAATAATAACAACAGCAAGAAATGCAAAAAGTGAAATAACAGGTCATTCAGAACTGCTGAACAAATGTATTTTTTATCAGTTTTTGCCCTTTTGCCCTGTTGACCAGTAGTTCCAGTAAGTGGAGTAAATACTCTATCATCCCATACCATACCATAGAGTTGGCTAAAAATAGCTGCCCCACTACAAAAGCATTTGCATTACTTTTTAACCTACTCTGCTGTATCATGATGGTCTATGAGGTACTAGAGGAATTCATCCAGGTGATTGTATGCAATTTATAAAGACAAAAGAGACCTGAAGAAGTACACAGGGATATATTTCAGTTATGAAAACATTATTTTCATATTAAATGAGAAAAACAAAATGTGAATACATGAAGCACCAGTGACAGAAAGCAACCATGTAAACAGTAATCCCATCATATTTCAGCCACAGTGGAATAAAAAGGCACTGTGAAGAAAGCATGGGAGCACACACTCTGATGTGTAAACAATCTGTAGAAAAGCACAGGGATGACATGGACCTGCAGAGGAAGAGTATCAGTAAGCCAACACATCTCCACATGCCCACTCAGGTACAGCATGCATTGGATATGTTCTAATGTATACAAATGCTAAGGGAACTACCAAAGGTTTCTACAGAATAGCACTGAATATGCATCTTGCAGCAGTATACATGACAACCTTGCAATCACACTGCACTAAAAGGACATACATAATTTCATAATGGTGCTATAAGGAGTTTAATGTCATGCTGTTTTTTGTGTTGTTACTTGGGTCTGTTGAGGTAAATGGTTAAATTCCTGACTGCAACCCAGGTGACCTTAATTCAGTTATCCACAGTGGTGTCTGGAGCAGCTGTCTGAAGGACAGAAAGAAAATGTAAGGATCTACCTGCTTGCCTTTCTCTGGTGGAGGGAAGAGAATGACTTATTGATGGGTGTGGACCATCATCCATAGTGCTCTAAAGAGCTACTGGGCTGGGTGGGCAGATCTGAAAGAAGGCACCAACCTGAGGTCTTGAGTGTGGATGATTCAGAAGACCACACCTCATAACACATTCAGCCCCCTCAGGAAATGGCAGAAAGCATAACAGCATATGGCCAGACAAGTGCAACCAACCTTCACTAGCAGCAGTGCTGGTTTCTCATCACCTCCTGCAGGAGACCTACCATAACTAGAGAGGGTCTTGGTGGTCCCCAAACTGATTGGCGGTGTAGTGTCATGGCTTGTAGGAGTGGAACACAGGGTAGCTA
Source organism: Protopterus annectens (assembly GCF_019279795.1). NCBI lineage: Eukaryota > Metazoa > Chordata > Ceratodontiformes > Protopteridae > Protopterus > Protopterus annectens. Next base: position 281,937,054 of record NC_056725.1, read on the forward strand.
CATTATTAGCAGGATGTTCTTCTTAACCTATAAGCACTATGAATCTAGACAAAGCCAAAAGTAATGGAGACAACGGGACAAAATCTGGGGCAGATTTTAATGATTGCTCTTATAAACTTAACTTTGCTAGAACAAAAGGATTTGCATTAACATGTATTTTCTGAAGGATATGAAGTCTGAAACTCAAATTATGTCATTATGTAGTGATTTTAGCTCTCATTGATTTCCACAAAACTACACATATTATAAGAAACAGACCAAAAATATAAGTAAAATTCTGGACAGCCTATGAAAATCTGGACAGTTGACAGGTATGCAGCAAGACAACCCAAAATCCACATTCAAATATAGCCAGTAGTAAAATTAATTAATTAAGTAATTAATTGAGTTCTTGGCTACAGCTTTCTTCTGTTTTCTTTTGGGTTATTCATAACACTGCCAAAGCACTTTATAGTGAAAGCACAGATGTTTATTTAAGATTGGGGCAAAGGTATTTGAATTCAGTGACTTTTTCTTTTTTTGTTAATCACTGATTACGAGGTTAAGGTTTTAGAGAATTTTTTAATCACTGAAAAAAGTTTAATGTTTTTGAGGAAACAAAAGAGAGCTTTGAATTTTCTTCATGACTCAGACTACACAGAGCCTTATGCATACACTAGCATTATCATCTGACAACCTCTAATTAAAAGACTTCTGTGGTGTGCTTCACCTGACCAGTAAAAATTCAAATATCATTTTCACTGGATGCCTAATATAATGTAACCTGACAGACTTATGAATTTGGCTAATAGTTGTTCTTACTATGTGTAAATATTGCAGACTTTCTTATGCAGTGGTTATAAGAAAGAACCAATCAAGAAGCTGAAATGTCAGTATAGTAAATCATGAAGTGTCACAGGCAGGAACAGCTTATTTAATGAATATCTTATGTCGTCAGTATGACTAGTGATCATGAGTATATTTGTTCCAACTCCTATCTGTCTGGTTGTGTCTTTAGCTATGTAATTTTCATTAAATGTCTATCTGGTTACAAAAATGTAATAAAATATACCATGTTATCTTTCATAGCAACATCAAATTCATTCCTTCTTGAAAGTATAAATCTTATAACCAAAGATTTTGGTGTTAATATAATGGGCTGGATTCATGAACGGCCAAATTCCATGCAGAAACAGTATAGCCACTCCTGCACCGCAATATGGCCGCTGTGTGATCCAAGATAGGGTCATTTTCGTGTGCATGAGCGGCCCTATACTCTTCCTGCACGGAATTCTGTTCAGCATGCACATCACCTCATTTGCTGGTGAAAACCATGCAAATGAGGTGATTTTGAGATCCAGCAAGCTTAACGGATTCCGTATAAGAATAGTGTCAGTGCAAAAATGTATTCAGCTAGTAGCTGAATACATTTCTGCATCTGACAAAACAGAGGCATGACAGTTCGTGAAAAGCATGTATTATGCTGAACAGCCAAATATAAGGCCATTGGCATTAAAAGCAACTTAAATTTGTTAAAAATAAAACTTTTATTTTTTTTGGCTGATCTCAGCCATTTAAGCTAAGGGCAGCATGGCACGCAAACACGGGGGTGCCAAAAATAAAAAAGGGAAAAACTGCCTATTAACAGAAATCTGCATGTTGCCATTATAGTCAATGGCAGGCAGAATGTAAACGAAATAAGGGAGCACTGGTTGCCAAGGGGAAACGGTGTGCTTGGGAATTGTAACTATGGACCTGTACACTGGGTATGCAAATGAAGGGACCTATACTAAATCACAGATTTCTACCTACTGACAGCCTGCACCTCACCTTGCAGGTGCAGGAATAGGGAACCATGTAGGCAGGACAAGAAGATGACTTCAGTAGGAGGTGTGTCAGGCTTGGTGTAAACTTATTGGAGCCTTGCGGCCCGTGTTTGCTCTTAGCTAAGCAGAGCTAAGGAAGGGGTTGTGTCTCACATTATTGAGCACTGTTTTCCCTGCCTAAACTGGTGTGTGGGCCACACACCGGGTTTTAAAAAAAAAAACAAAAAGAAAAACAGGAAATAGGAGCTCAGTTCACATGTGAGCCTTGGGTATGCACGGCGCACCTCGGGGCTTAAACGGAAAGGCAATGGGAAGAGAAAACAGCAGTAGGAAGGCAATTAAGGAGAACTAGCATAGCTGGCAGGTGAAATGTATCAGAATCAGCCAATTACACAGGCAGCAGCCCAGCACACTACTATAAACTATACAAACCCCTTTCACTCTGGTCTTTCCCACAACCTCTACCCCACCGGTGTACACAGACGGGGACATTTTACCTGACAAAATGAACAAAATGATAGGGGCTGCTTTCACTCTCATACAGCAATATGTGCAAGAGGCTGAGGGTGGTGAGGATGTGAATGCTTATGACCATCCCACAGTGAGGAGGAGGAGAAGACTGTACAGACCCAGGGTAACCTACCAGGGCCTATATGAGCTGGAGATAGTGGAGCACTATAGAGTGGACAGGGACATTCTACAGGAAATTGTTGAGTTGTGCCAGCCCCGCCTCACACACAGAACCAACAGAGGGGAACCCATCCCAGAGGATACCAAGGTATCTGTAGGCTTAAGAATACTAGCCACAGGTTCCTTCCAAAGAGCAACTGGGGATATCATGTGGATCTCACAGGCATCAGCATCCGGGGTACTCCACCAGTTCCTGGATGCCATGTCAGCACATGCCGGTGAGCACATATATTTCCCCATCACCCATGAGGCGTTGACCAGCAGTATGTGTCTCTTCCACCAAATAGCAGAATACCCTGAGGTAGTGGGTACTATAGACTGCATGTACATACACATCAAAGCTCCACCCAGTAAGAGGGGTAGGATCTACATAAACCGCAAGGGCTTCCCCTCCATCAACTGCCAGGTTGTGTGCGATGCCCAGAGCATTATCTTGAATGTGTGTGCTGGCAGCCCTGGAAGCTATTATGACTCCCAAATCTGGCATATGACACAGCTGTACCAGTCATTTTCCAGTGGGGACATCTTATATGGCCACCTAGTGGGGGATGCCGGCTACACATTGGAGCCGTGGCTGATAACACCCCTCAGAAATGCACACACACCTGAACAAGAACTCCATAATGAGGCACATGCACAAACCAGAATAATAATAGAGTTTGTGTTTGGGATGCTCAAGTCATAGTTCCGCTGCCTGTACATATCCGGTGGGGCCTTGCAGAAGTCTCCAGCTACATGTACACACATGCTCATAGTAAGTGCCATGCTGCACAATATGAGCCTGTGGAAACAGCTGCAGCAGGAACAGCACGGGGCAAGACCACAAAACCTCCCAACATTGCCAAGGTCATCACAGGCACAGAGGGACTCGGAGGAGGAACCACCTGTGCCTGCCCATGTAGGCAGAAGGAGGCGTGCCCAGTATGCCCAGGCCTTGGCAAAGTGGCAATGCATAGCACATACACTGACATGGTAGGGAACCAGGGAATGACACCTTTCTCTGACTCACACATACAATAAAAAGGATGCCAAACATGACACTGCCTGTGCTTTGCCATGTATAGGGAGTGTACTATGTGCATCCAACATAGTCAGCCCTCCAGCACCGTCCGCAGTACTGGCCCACCCACACGATAAGTCACTCTTCTTATCAATTACCAACTAGAGTGGTATGTTCTGATAGTTGTATCTATGGTATGGATGCGAGCATATAAGGGAATTTGGTGGCTGAATGAGATGGCAGCAGATACTGGACACCTATATGGACAGCATGAAATCCATAATAAATACTAGTGTCAACACACTAGGCAGTACATGTGGTGGCCCAAATGTGTGTCCATAGGACACACACATGCATGTGAGTGAGGCTAACATACCCACCAGCAGCCTCAGCCAGCAGGACAGGTGTAGATGACCATAAAGAAAGGCTGGGCTAAGGTCTCCAATTGATGACAATAGTGAACATCCTCCCTTCAAACCTACACAGACAGACTGCAACAGGTCTGGCAGTTGTATGTTAGTTCTGAAGGGTAAGAAGTCTGAAACTGAAATGTAGGTCAGTAAAACTTAAGATCTGTACTCCACTGATATGCCTCTATTCTGCATGATAGGTCAGAATACAAAATGATGTGGAAGCCAACAGAGTACCTGACATACCAGTACAGTCATAGCAAATGTTTACAGTTGTCAGATGTGCCCCCCGCCCTACAATCCTATGTAGAAATGTAGTAACATGTGCATGTGGGTATAATAACAGTGGAACACAGATTACCTGAGATGGCCAAAGTAGCAGGATATATTGTTGCATGTCTACAATATGTAGGGGTCTGTGTGTTACATTATTGTGTGTTCAATATTGTCTGGAAGTGGTCAGCATGTAGGCATGGAGGGTTGTGTCTCTGTCTTAAATGGGCAGTACTGTGCTTGACAGGGCCATGTTCTGACAACTGCAGTGCCAAACGCAATGCTTCTCAGCAATACCCATGTCAGCAGTCGTCCATACTCACTGCCCAGATGTCAATATCTGTCACCGTCTGAAAGATGGACATGCCATGAATGTGGGCCCAGACATACACACAGTACACAGGTGGAAGTATTCTAGACAGAGTGCATACAATTTAACTGTCAGCTGCACACAACATTGGAATTGAGCAGACAAGTTAGCAGCACATTAGATGTCCATGCAGTGTGAAATACTGATGTAGTCTTGCCAATCACTGGCAGACCACAAAAGGCACAGTTATTAAGTAATGAGAGACTGCCTATGTCCCTGTACAAGGCAGCATATGGGGAATGTCCCAGGTATAGGTTCATAGGTAGATACTAGGTTATTGGCCCAAGGGCCTATGTAAGCCTAGCCAGCAAGGTTCCCTGACTTACGCCACCCAAGAAAGTTATTTTCCTGTGCCACTGTTGAGCAGAGACACAGAAGTGATCCCCGGGGTGTATTTCCTATTTCCCATCCACTCATCAAGATTTTTCTTGAAGTGTGCTAATGAAGAACTTTGCTTGACATAGATGGCTAGCCTCTTCCAGAGTATGGGAAGTCTCCGGGACAGGAATCTATCCCTCCAGCATGTCCTGTTCATTGTGGTGACAAGGTTTAGGTCCCTAGAGCGTGTAGCTTGGAGGGATTGGGATTTCTTTAGGTGTAGCATGTCCAACAGCTCTGGGTTTGACATAGCTTTATATGTTAGGCAGAGATCACCTCGGAGCAGATGATATGCTATGGAGTAAAGCTGGAGTTTTTTGAGGCGGTCAGTGTAGGGCATTTGTTTGAGGCCAGTAATCCTCTTTGTGAGGTACTTCTGTGGCCTTTCCAGCTGCTGCAGATATCTTGTGAGGTACATTCCAAAAGGGGCATTTTACTCTATAATGGGTCTAGTGAGTGTCGAGTAGAGAGGAACAATGACCTCTTTTTTCCTGGATGAGAACCCTTTTATGATGAGGTGTGCCACGTAGAAGGACTTCCTGACTACTGTGGCAATGTGACTATCAAAGGAGAGACTGCTGTCTACCTGGGTCCCAGGGTCACTTATCACACATTCAGTGTTAAGTAGATTGCTGCTTATGTGGTAGTTCATGGGTACAGAGTTTTTGCCAAAGGGGATGACACTGCACTTTTTGGCATTGAGCTTGAGGCCATGGCTCTGACACCAGGCATCTTTCTCAGCAAGGCCTTTCTGTAGGATGTCCACATCATTTGGGGACTTGACTATGGCTTCTAGTTTGCAGTCATCTGTGAACATCATTAGCCAGAGGCCTTCTGTACTAGCCTGTACTTCAGAGAAGTAGATACCAAACAGGAGTGGTCCCAGGACAGAACCCTTTGGTACTCCACTTGTCACTGCTTTGAGGTCAGATTTGGAGTCTGCAACCTTTACAGTGTGGGTTCTGTCAGTGAGCCATTTGGCAACCCATCTTGTGACATAGAGATTTATACCTAGTTTAGTGAGTTTAGCTATAATTCCAGAATGTGGGATGGTGTCGAAAGCCTTGGCGAGGTCAGGATAGGCTGTGTGAACCACCTTACCCTCATCTACAGCTTTGGTGACTGCCTCAAAGAAGTCGATCAGGTCCAGGAGGCATGATCTGCCTTTCACAAACCAGAACTGGGTGGGATCCAGAGTTTGGAGGTTACCAATATCTTTGTTAATGAGATCCATGATGATACGTTCCATGGCCTTGCAGACCAGGCTCGTCAGGCTAATAGGTCAATAGTTCCCGGGATCAGTGGTGGCTCCCCCTTTGTGGAGTGGGATAACTGTTGCTGTGTGCCATTCAGTGGGCACAAAGACTGATGCGAGGCTATTATTTTACATGGTGCTTAAGTGGGGAGCAAGTTTGTTCTGAAGTTTGTGTAAAAAGCAGCCTGGTATGTTGTCTGGTCCCATGGATGCTGTGTTTTTGGCTTTAGAGAGTGCAGCTTTTACCTGTGTAGTTGTGATTACAGGGACTCTGCATTATTCCTGTATAGACATCAGCCCTTTAGGGGGTAGGGGGGTAAAGTTAGCACTGAACCTATCTGCCAGGATGTTGGCAATATCAGTTGGTTCTGTAACTTTCGTGCCATTGTGCTGTAACTCAGAGCAGATCTGGGTGTTGCCATTGAGATTCTTGACATACGTATAGAATGCTTTGTGGTTGTCCTTAGAATTAGTGGTGATTTTGTTTTCATAGCTAGCTTTGGATGATCTTATAAGGGATCTCAACTTCTTACTGAGGCTGATCAGGGAGCTCCTTCACTCATGGGATTTTACTCTCTTTTGCAACAGCTTCTTCCTTCTGTTATACAGTTTGTTTATGGCAGGGGACCACCAGATTGGCTTCTTTTTTTGGAGGATAGCGTCTTAGTTCTGTTTGGGATAGCACGATCCATGCACTCGTGTAAGTGCTTATAGAGTGCATTTGTGTAGGATTCAGCAGTCGTAACTGTATTGTCCATCTGCATGGGTGTCATGAAGTTCACCACTTCTGTCTTAAGAAGCATGAAGTTGGCTTTGGAGGAATTTATTACCGTGGTTTCCTTAATGGGGGGGGGGGTGTGATGTGGATATCAAGGGTGATTAGCTTATGGTCGGATCGTTCCAACGAGGAGTTGACTTCAGGTGTGGAACACCAGTCACTCATGTTGGTAATGACTAGGTCTAGGATATTGCTGCCCCTGGTGGGGGTGTGGATAAGTTGATCCAGGCCATTGGAGTTTATGAATTCCTGAAAGTGTTGAGCTAAGGTGTTGGTACACGAGTAGTTTTCCCAGTTAATGGTGGGGTTGTTGTAGTTGCCCATTATTAGGGCGTTTGGTTGAACCCTAATATTTTCCAGTACATCAAGAAAAGAGGAGTGGGAATCCTGAGGCATGGTGGGGGATCTGTAGCAAGCTACAATTTGGATTGCAGTTTTGCCCATAGTTAGTTGCACTTGGATAACCTCGGATGTATTATGCTGAGCAACTAGACAGTATATCTGTGAGTCAACTGTAAGTATCTTCCATATCACACATGCACTCAGCTCACCTCACCATCAGCCACAGGTTTATCACAGGTCATATCCTTGCTGTTGGGAATGAGTACAATATGACCTCACTTCTGTATGGGAATGCCCACAGAATGCAGCATGCTGAAGAGCTGTCCTGTGCAGGTGTGTCCCTAGCTGTAAGCAGCACCCTGCCTGCATCCAGACCAATGGATCAATATGGACAGGAACTACTGGCATTAACACCTTGCACATTTATCCTGTCACCCCAGGGGAAACCACTTGCTCACAGCCTGGGAATGTAGGAGTGACAGAATGCAGTGGCCTGCTACAGATGGCCTGCATCACTACCAAATGGCCTACAGTCCTCTGTCAAAGGTTTGTGCCTCACCCGTAGTGCCAATGTATGGCATCTCATGAGATCACAACTAACAACCTGACACAGTCAACAGAACACAAATGCAAGGCCATGTAGACAAATCCCAGTAGCATGCCCCCATGTCTCACTGCATGAACTGTGAAAGGTCAACTATAGGGGTACTTCTCAGATATCACTCGCATAATGTTAGGAAGAGGATAGAATAACAGAGTGGGGGGTGTAGATACATGGATGTCATGGAGTGTGTGAAGTATGAAACTCTGATGTGTGCTCATACTACCTCTGTCTGCAGACCCAGTAATGGGTGGCTACAAACCTGCTCATAAACCACAATGTGAAGGAGAACTGACCAGATATCTGTGTAACCTGGGTGAATCTGTACAGCTGAGAGCTATGGCCACAGCAGGATATGACCATTCTGTTAAGTTGATATATGTACAAGAAGGGGATTCTCAGACACCATACTATGAAGGTGCTGGACCATTTACACAGACCCATCAGCAAGTGTCTGTAGCTACCCCTCCAGAATGGCAGGAGTGTGCAAGAATGTGTAGGCTGTGGACCACAATACTGGATTCAGCTTCATTCATCTTGTGTTTCCCAGTAAATAACTGTGAGCAAATAATTATATCTGTCAGTAGTTGATGCCATAATACATCACAGTGTAAAACAGTACATATGTAAAATGTAAAAAGTATGTAAAATGAACACAGAATTTCTTAATAAAATCTTAAAAGATGTCAGTGTCAAATTACAGAATTATGAGAAGGAAATTTTGGATAGAAAATTGCATAAACTGACTCGTGACACCCGCGATTACGATAATGGTATGCCCTTCCTGTCCAGGACTCACCAGAAGAAAGTTTTACATCGTGTTTTATTTAATCAGGGGAATAATGATGGAGAACAGTCGTTGTTTTCCTCTGCACATGTGTCCACTAGTTTTATTTCTTCTGGAGAAGAGGATATACATGCTGTGAATAAAAATGATTTTCCACCACTTCCTGAACCCCAGAATGGGGCTCATTATAACAGAACTTTCGGAACAGTACAAGTACTCAATATGGGGGGGCCACAGAGCAAGAAATGCCAGGGAGAGGGGCAATTTAATGGACATTGGCAACAACAACCCCAGCAGTTTCCACAACGGAAAAGGGGTAAATGGTAACTGTCATTCATATATTGTTAACTTGTCTGGTTATATTCTTGAGGACTGTGAAAAGGCCATTTTAAAATGTGGACTTAAATTCATTCATATTGTCATGCCACGTATTCATGAGTTAAAGTGTGACATTTTTAGATTTATTAGGAAACTACAGATTAAAGCATTGTTTAATGGTAAGATAGCTTCTTTAGATTTTGATTCAGATGATATTGATTCTGATTCAGATATGGATAGCTTTTATTCTTGTGTATCAGATGAAACACCTAATGCTTAATATGTATTTGACACTAGCATGATCTCTGCAAAAAGCAAGTTTGTTCCTATTTCTAACAATGAGAAAATGTTACAATTGTACAAGATGTTAAATATTTCAGTGGAACAGGAAATGTATGAGTTTCTGGGGAATGTTAATAACATCATATATAAGTTAACAAAAGCTCAATGGTCTGCTTTGGTAGCTGTAATAACAGGAATCTTTTTTTAAGCCCTCTGATAAGGGCAACAAACTTGTCATTATGGATGTAACCCAATATTTGGATATGTGCTATAGACACCTAAATGATAACAATGTTTATCTGAAGGTCTCTTTTTCTGTGTACAGGTCAGCTATCAGTGAGTATTTAGATCTGATTGGAAAGGGTGTAAGATTGGGGCAGATTTCCTCTGATGTTGCTAAAAAGAAATTTGGTGTGGATGGTGCTGATATTGCATGTTTTTATTGTCTTCCTAAAATACACAAAAGTCTGTTAACTCCAACTGGGTGCCCCATAGTATCGGGGACTAAATACTTTGCTCATAATAATGGATGTTTGTTACACCAGCTGCTACTACCGAAGGTGATGTTGCTACCTGCATATATTAAAGATGTTTTTGATTTTTTGAAGAAAATGAATAATGTGGAAATTTATAGGAACATGTACTTTGTCACTATGCATGTGCAAAGCTTATATACAAATATTGCTCACACTTTTGGTACTGAAGCTGTTAGATTTTTTATTGGTGAATCTCCTGCCACAGAATATATTTTGGAATTGTTAACTTTTTGCTTAGAAAAAAAAATGTTTCGAATTTAATGGAGAAATTTAGCAACAGAAACAAGGTACGTCTTTGGGGGCGGCATTTGCCCCTGCATATGCCAACCTGAGTATTGGGTTGTTTGAACTGGAGTGTATATATAGATCGTCATTTTATATACAATTGTGTTAAATTCTATGCTTGGTTTATTGATGATCTGATTTTTTTGTGTGATGGGGGAGAAGAGAATGTGGATGAATTTATTGAGCATATACAGTCCAATAGATTCACTCTATCATTTGATGGCATACAAAGGGACAAAAAAGTGTCCTTTCTGGATGCTGAATCGAATATTTCTGAGCTTAGAGGGTTACATACTAAAGTACATAGAAAATGTGATGGAATTAACCAATATTTAAAAGCTTCCAGTTGTCATCCTTCACATACTATTGAAGCCCTCCCCTATAGAGAAATGGTGCGGATTAGTAGGTTATGTAATAACCCTATAGAACTTCAGGAGGAGATGCTGAGAACAAGCTCAAAGTTCGACTCTAGGGGCTGTAGTAGCTCAATTATTGAGAGAGCAGTTGCCAAAATAAAAAAGAGGGAGAGAGATAGTTACCGCAGGTGCAGAAATGTTGGTAATGTATATGATGGAAGTCAGACTGACATTTATTTTGTATCTACTTATAGTTGCTTTAGTGGCATTCTAACAGGTTTGGTGAAATACTATTGGCAGTACATGCAATGAAATGGAGATTCCCAGTTATGGTTAACTGAGAAACTTAAATTTTCATTTAGGGTGGGGAAAAGTTTAAAAAACTTTCTAGTGAAAGGTAAATTTATTATGCCTAGTGTTAATGTACATGATTTGAGATTTAACTTTGGCACTTATGTATGTAATAGTTGCAAGGCTTGTAAACATAATGTGAATAGTTTGGGGAATATTGGTGGACGTAAATTTCAGTGAAAAGTTTTTTTAAATGTGATTCTGCTGGTATAATATATGCCCTTAAATGTCCATGTAACAAATTTTATATTGGTCAGAGACCGTTCAAAGTAAGACTTCTTGAGCATATGAGAGATATAGAAAACTTTAGAGAAACTAGTTCTGTGGCAGTTCATTTTCACCAAGCACATCAGGTTTCATCTGTGGACTTACAAGGTACCATATTAGAAAAAGTGGATGGTAATAATTGTGAATTTACTGACACTTAATTTAAGGATAAACTTTCATATAAAGAAGCCATCGATATTCTTAAATTTGATACTGTTATACCTGATGGTGTGAGTTCTGAACTTAATTGGAAAGTTCTCCTTTAATTATGCTTGTGATTTTCTGTAATTGAATTTTTATTTGATAATTGATTGTGCTATTTATATGGAGTGTTTTTTGGGTGTGTATTCTCCTTTGAAGGCATTCCAGCTGGGACGTCAGAGAGTGAAGAGAGTGAATAACATACTTCTTGATTCTACTGAATTACTGGTATTTTGGTTGTTCTTCTATTCTAAAACAGTACATATGTCTGAATATCTCCGCTAAAACCAACCATGTAAAACAAGCAGCAGATACAGCAATAGTTACAGTATCCCCCTTTCTGTCACCCATTGTGACTCCATATTGTCAACCTATCTACAGATATCCTCCAGAAACAGGGTGCTAGCTGTATGTGTAGAACACCAAACACTGAACTGGAGTACAAACTACCTGCAATGGATTCACATACGTGATACAGAAGGTCATACTGGGCATGCTCCTACACTTTGAAAAATGAACCCCATGTCTGACAACAACAGTGGGCTATACATATCTGTCAGTCACAGATGTCTGTACACACACACCACATTGCACACCATTCATGCTTTGCACACACATTGGATAGGAATACTCACACATGTCCAAGGCCAACACACTATAATATGTCAAACATACACATACAGAGATGTGGGGAAGAGAGAGACAGACAGTGACAAAGATATTTCCATTATGAGGCATGTCCCACCCACTACACATCCAATTGGCCAAAATCACATGATGTGCTGATGTCCATAACTGTACACTACACATTCCTTTTGGTAGCCCTCAGCCCTATAGTGTCTGTGTGCTTGTGATAACTGTGTAACACAATAGTACAAATCAGTATTCATGTAGCATTTGTACACTCAGTCCTGTCAAACGTAAAGCTGTGTGTGAATGAATGTATGTGTATGTTTCCAGAGGAATAATTTATGGCCCATTCACACACACTGCACTTCCCACTGTCCATGTTAGCACTCCTGCAGATGTCAGTCACCTTGAAATAAACCATCAGCCAAGGCTCAACTCTATAAGCTCCATGGCACTCGTGATAAGTGCGTAATACTGTAGTGTAGCAAACTAGTTAGGTAGGAGTTTTAATCCTGGTCCTGGTAACTATGATAATGTTTGTGTACGTGTGTGTGTGCAGAGATGAATGATTTTGAGGCCATTCACATCACTACTCCTGTCATTGGCCTACTTTAGCATGATGTCAGTCACCTTGAAATAACCCTTTGGTCACATGTCAGTCCTATAAGCTTGATGGCGCTCGTAATAACTGCGTAATACTGTGATGAAGCAAGCTAGTTAGGTACGAGTTCTAATCCTGGTCCTGGCAACTGTGATAATGTGTGTGAGAGTGTGTGTGTCTTTGCTGACACCTGATTTTGTAGTCAAGTCACACTTCCCTATCCCCTCCTTTAGCACTGCAGCTGATGTCACTCACCTTCAAAGATACCTTTGGAAAACTCTCCAACATATAAGCTCTGTGGCACCTGCAATAACTGCATGACACTGTAGTACCAATCCACATCTAGATAGGGCTCTGAAACACAGTACTGGCAAGTGTGTGTGTCAGCAGTATCCTGTGTGGGTGTTGGTGTGATTGTGTAATAGCAAGATCCATTGCAGAGTGGGTTTTGCTACATTTTCATATTGAGGACCCATATGTCCCAATGTCACATTACAAGGCCAACGGTTGTCAAACAACACAGATGTTGTTGTAGACAATCCACAGCCATAAATGTATATTTAGGCAACCATTGTAATACCCAAAGATCTCTCTCCACCCACGGATCATACACAAACATGCTTGACTCTTTCTTTCATCCTTTCCTTCTTTCCCTCTGTCTCTCTTTCTCTCTCTCTCTCTCTCTCTTCCCTCTCTGGTAGATGTGGAAAAATGCATCTGTTTTGCATAGGCAGGAGCTTGATATTGGTAGGTAATGCTCATGATCAGCTGATGGCCTGTGCACGAATTGGAGTCCTCCACCTGCTAATTGCATGTGGAACAGCTGTGATATCATTCCTATAGCCAACTGCATGATAACACAACTATAAGTAAGCACTGCACATGGATGTTGGCCCTTCTCCTTCACTGTGAGTAGGACTTCATGTGGGTGTGTGACAAACAACATCACAGAGGGTAGCTGAAAATACCTCTTGCAACAAGCACTGTGGAGACAGGCCAACAAACTGGAGGGGGATGTTCCAGACATGGGGATAGAATGTAAGTATTGCTGTTCTACATTTGAAGTAATGTTGGTTTAACAGGGTTTGTGTGGATATGGATGTTCTGCATGATTTAAAGTCTGGTATGACAGTGTTGTGTGGTTGAGAAAACTTTCACCTGTAGGGCTATCTGCAGACTGGCCAGAGTTTGGACTCTTAGATTTGGTGTGTTACTCACACATTTTATGTCTTTATAAATGCAGTAGCATACTCTGATGATTGCAGTCAGTAGATGGTAACATCCATGTGTGTTACTGACTTCATATCCCTCAGAAGAGTTATGTCACAACCAACCCTGTTACACCAGCAATGTTCTCAGTTTATAACTGCGATATGTCAATATTGGCCATGTGTTTGTGCCTCTGTCCCCCAAGTCTGTCACCCTTTCTTCATATCTCATGCAGTAAGAGGTGGATATGTACAGTATACCATTATTTACTGACATAATTCCTAATATAAAGCCAGTGATATATCAGACTGCCAGAAATGTAATGTATAGGAGGCCTAATATTTGAGGACAAAACATGGACATTCTGTTGTAGTCTGTACAGTAGTGAGTTCTGTGTACTTCTGGTGATTGTTGACAGAGGGTCTGTATTATGTAGCCATGTATTGTGATTATGTTATTTGACCTGTGTACAGACTGGGGTAGATGTCAGTGTTCTTGGTCCTGTTCTATCCGACGTTGCATGCTGATGCAGTTTCTGATACCCTATCAGCCTATATGTTGGTAGGCCAGACTGAGACATGTTCCATACCACAGTCAGGCATCACACTACACTGTGAATTGAGCCAGTATATGTAGGGTTAGTGTGTGAGTGGCAAACATGATGATGACTGTTGTTCACGCAGTCCATATACTGTACTATTACTTAGGCTTACCTTTATGTGACTGTGACTGTGTTGAGCTTGGTTGTGGGTATGCACTTTCACACTGGTGTCTGTTACTCTGTGCTGTTGTATGCCTGTAGTGCCTGCTTTATTTGCAATTACATGGGTATTCCCCCATAGGTAAATTGGGTTAGTGTTGTGGCAGTCTGCCTGTAGTGTAGACAGTGCTTGGTGACATGGCTTGCGGCATAGTGTTATTACAGTTGCAAGGGGTGTGAGTATACTGTATGGGACACCTGTGTATACATGGGTAGTACCACAATCTTTTCTCTTTGGATTTATTTCATACATGGGTAGTATCCCAGGTTATATGTAGTCACACTTGCATGTTGCACCAGCTGCCGTACACTGGTTGACAGAAATAGTTTAACACATATTGTATCATTATGTTACTACTTTTAACAGTGCTTTTTCAAGTAAGAGTAGATTGCAGATTATAGTACTTGAACATACATCCCTGCATGCTAAGCTGGACTCTGAGTACTAACTATCATGCTCTTGGTGCTTGAGCTGTATGTTTATATGCATCTCCTATTGGATATTGATCTGATATGTTGATATTAACTTTAGACTACTATGTTTTTAGGACATATCACTGAAGACTGCTGTCATGTAGTTATGGCATACCTTTCAGTTTCAGACGTGTATCTTGCAAAACATTCATCCTAATACATGACCTGTTGGCTATCTACTTTCTGTCTGTCCTCTGTACAGATGTGCAGATGTCAGGTATTGCTATGGTCATACCATTATGTAGGTGCCCACATTGTATTGTGCTGTAGGCGTGGACACTGCTGTTAGTTCCGACATATGAGGCATTCCTAAATGTGGGCCATGCCCCATTTCCTTGCCTGTGTGAGGGACATTACAGAAGCGGTGGCCTACAGATTCACATACAGTGAGTGGCAATACGTCACAGGACAGGACATGTGGAGACAGTCAACCAATATGGGGGACATATCCCCAGATTTGTGAACAGATTCTACATCATCAGTGCTGTTATACACATGGTGGATTGATAGATTGACAGGGTTTGTGTGGACATGCATTTAGTGTGTGACATCATGACTCACAATGATATGTCTCTGACATACCTCTCCACTAGCACACTGTCCACAGACTGGCCACATGTCTGCCTGTTATGTTTTCTGTGTTCACCAGACAGTTGGTGTCCTTGGTAAATCAGTTGTGGACTCTGAGGAATGCAGTCAGTAAATACTCACATCTATGGGTATAACCAATGTCATATTCCTCATAAAGGATGTTGCAACAAACTCAGTGACATCTGCAACTGTCTCAGTATATGACAGCAGTCTGTCCAATCTACCCCTGTGTTTGTGCCTCTGTTCCCACCTAGTTAGTGAGTGAGGAATGTTATCAAAGACTTTGGCCAGATCAATGTAGGCTGTATGTGCCACCTTGCTTTCATCCGCAGCTCAGGTGACTGACACCAAGAAGTTGACCAGGTGGAATGAGCAGGCATGGCCTACCCTTCACAAAGGTAAACTGTGTGGGATCCTGAGTCTGCAGATTCCCATATCCCTGTTTATTAGGTGCATGATGATGCATTCCATAGCTTCGCATAACAGACTTGTCAGGCAGTTGAGTCAGTATTTCCCAGGGTCTGTAGTTACACCTCGTTTGTAGAGAGGGGTGACTGTAGCAGTGTACAGTTCAGTAGGGACAAAGCCTGAGGTGAGGCTGTGCTTGAACAGGGCACACAGGTAAGTTGCCAGTTCAATCTGTAGTTCATGTAGAACACAGCCAGGGATATTCTCAGGTCCCATAGAAGCTGTATTCTTGGCCTTGGACAGTGGTGTTTTAACCTGTGCTGCAGTAATATTGGATGCACTGGTATTGTGATTGGTCCTTTGGGGGGGAGAGGGGTAATGTTTGCACTCTAGATGTCAGCCAGTATATTGGCAGGATTTATTGGCTCAGTCTGGGAGGTTCCATTGTCTAGTAGCTCAGAACAAATCTTGCTATTTGCCATGGAGTTTGTTAACATAACTGTATGAGACCTTGTGGTTATCTTCACTATATGCTCCAATTCTGTTCTCACAGCTAACATTGTAGTATTTAATGAGGGACCTCAATCTTCAATTGAGGCTGATAAAGGTTGATTTCCAGTCTTGGCACTTCTCGTTATTCCATATCAGTTCCCTCCTTCTGTTGTACAGTGTCTGTATGGCAGGGGACCACCAGATCAGCTTCCTTTTATTGGAAGTGAGGGTCCTGGTTGTAGTGGGTATGGCAGTACCCATGCATTTGTGTACATGTTCATAGTGCATTGTTGTTTGATTCAGCTGTCATGCACTTAGTCTCCATTTGCATGGCTGTCAGGAGGTTAGTCACCTCTGTTGTTATGAGACAATATTCAGCATTGGAAAGGCTTCTCATGGTGGTTACCTGTGCAGGGGGGCATTGGTGGGCCATGATTTTCCAAAGGTGATTAATTTGTGTTCAGATATAACAAGGGGGAGTTGACTGTTGTTGTCGAGCAACAGTTGCTCATATTAGGAAGGACCAGGTCAATGTGATGGGCATGTGCATTGGTACATGAGTAGCTTTCCCAGTTAATGGTAAGGTAGTTGAAGTCAACCAGTATGTGAGTATTTAGGCTGGACAATATTATCCTCCATGGAGTATGAGTGTTGGGACATGTTTGGGGGCCTATAGCAGGCTACAACCTGAACCACTGTCTTACCCAATGTTAGCTATGCCTGCCTAAGTTGGTCAACACTCTGAAGGTGTGTGCCTCCTTAATGAATATGGAAACACCACCACCTTTAGTCACAGTTCTGCAGCCAAGAGATGTGAAATGTGTAATGAGTAATAGCCTCTTAGTGCAGGGGTGCTACCTGCTGCCTTTAATCAGGTCTCTGTTACAGCACAGATGTCATAGTTCCCCATTTTAAGGAATACATCCAGTGAGTGCATTTTCAGATATAAACATCTAGTGTGCAGCAGCATGACCATCAGAATGCATGTGTTTGTAGCTGTCATATATTTCTGTATATTTATGTATATATATATATATATATATATATATATATATATATATATATATATATATATATATATATATATGTAACTATGCATATAGTGGATATACAGGTATCTCTCTCTCTCTCTCTCTATATATATATATATATATATATATATGTATTATGTATAGATTTGTATGGGTATTGCTTATCTGCACAAGGGTGGTCTGCAGAGCTGTAGTAACAAGTGAAGGATAACATTGATCGGTCACAGGATGAGGTAATGTAAAGGGTGGTGGCAGCTAGGTTGAGAACGTGGTAATGATTGATGATTTCCAGTATGGTTTCATGCCAGGTAAGAGTAGTGCAGATGCAAATGTTGATCCACAAGTGTTGATGGAGCTCTGCACTGAGACTGAGATGCAACTGCATTGTGTCTATGTGCACCTACAGAGAGCATATGACATGCTGCCTGGAGAGTAGTTTTGGTATTGTATGTGGAGGTCAGGGGTGCCAGAGGAGTCTATCAGACACCACAGGATATGTAGGAGGCTAGTGTGACAGCAGTGATTTCTGGTTTTGACATAACAGGTGGATTTAAGGTGCAGGTGGGTGTACATCAGGGGTCAGCTGTGTGTCCTTTCACATTTGCAGTGGTGAAAGACAGGTTGACAAACATGATCAGACAGGGGCCCCTGTTGACTGTGCAGTTTGCAGATGACATTGTGGTCTGTTTTGAGATTAGAGGACAGGTTGTGGAGACCCTGGGTAGGTGGGGCTATGTTGTAGAGCGGGGAGGAATGATGGTCAGCAGGACTAAATAAGAATACATGTGTGTGAATGGGGTGGTGGATAGAGGAATGGTGACAATGCAGGGCGTACAGTTTGGAAGGTGGATAGGTCTAACTACTTGCGAACACCAATTCAGAGTCATGGGCAGTGTGGGGGAGAGGTGTACAAGAGAGTACAGGTAGGTTGTGTGTGGTGGGGAGGGGAGTCTGGAGTTATTTGTGACTGACAAGTACCATTAAGAGTGATATGTAAAGTCTACAGGAGGATAGTGTGACTGGCTGCATTATATTGGTTGCAGACAGTGGGATTGTACAGACAGGCAGGATTCATGGCTGGACACAGCAGAGTGTGGGATGTTCACATTCGCACTGTGTGTGTCAGGGGGATAGGATTAGACCTACACCAGGTACTTTCTCAGTTTATAACAGCAATATCTCCATCCTGGACTTGTGTTTAGGCCTCTATCCATGAGTATGTCAATCTTTGTCCATATATCATGCAGTCAGAGGCATAGAGATATGATATATCATTACTTAGTGAAGTAACTCATAATATCATCCCAGTTAAATATCAGACTGCCAGACATTTTATGTGTAAGAGGCCTTATGTATGATGACACAGCCTGGACATTCTTTTTGAGTGTGTTCACTTGGGAGGTCTTTGTATTTCTGGCTATTGTTGACAGACTGTCAGGATTGTGTAGCAGTGTATTGTGAATATATTATTTCTTGTGGAGGGTATGTTTCCTTTTCTATCTGCCTTTGCATACAGATCCAGTTTCTGGTGATCTATCAAGTATTACATTTTTGTAGGGTAAGACTGTGACATGCCCCATAACACAGTCAGGCATCATACTACACTGTGTATTGGGCCATTATATGTAGGGGTAGTGTGTGAGTATCAAACATGCTGACAGTTTGGTTCACATACTCCTTATACTGTATGCACTTTCACACTGGTGTCTGTTTCTCAGTGCTGTTACATCCCTGGAGTGCCTGGTATATTTGCAATTATATGTGTATTCCCCCATAGTAAGATTGCTTTTTTGTTGTGTCAGTTTGCCTGTAGTTTGGATATTGCTTGGTGACATGGCTAGCAGCTCAATGTATTTTCCTTAATGTGATGTTATGTTCAGATGTTTGGCAGATGTGTAGTGTTGCCTGACCCACATAAGCATTGTGTATGTCTGACACATCAGTGGGGGAATGTGAAGATTTACATGACTAACTCCTGGGAAGTCACTGGGTTTTGGACTTGTGCTATTCAACTCAATAGATGTTGGAACAGACAGGAGGGTGTTACTGCATCATGTGTCAGCTCATCTACATCAGTATGTCAGATATGTCCACATTTCCATGCCCCCCCCCCCCTTACCAGGCTTGGTTATGCTTTCTTGCACTAAGCTGTTCTGAGTATACCTGTCACCGACCAGATTGTTGCAGACTATCCACATTTATTGCCCATATTTCTGGTCTGTTGAGCAGTATCAGCTTATCCTTCCTGTGGTGAATCACTGTGATCATGTGGGGATGTCTGTCAGCTTATAATGACATACATTACAGTTTCATAATTGACATCCTTCTGAACATGCATGCTGACACACACACACACACACACACACACACACACTATATATATATATATATATATATATATGGATCACCTTTAAAACCTCGAAACCGCATTTGCCCGAAACACTAACGACCGAAACGAAAAGACCGAAAACATAAAACACCGACAACGCAAAACACCGAAAACCATTACACCAACACAGTACACTACATAACATATGCACTATCCCTAACCCAAACCCTAACCCTAAGGTCCGACACTACCGCACACTTACCCTACCTGCACCCTAACCCTAACTCACTTAACCCACCCCTAACCCACAGTCCCTCACCATCGCACACACACCCTACCTGCACCCTAACCCTAACTCACTTAACACACAGTCCCTCACTATCGCACACTTACCTGTCCACTCCCTAACACTAAATCCCTCACTCGATCGCACACTTACCGAGTCCGTAACCCACAGTCCCTCACCATCGCACACACATCCTACCTGCACCCTAACCCTAACTCACTTAACCCACCCCTAACCCACAGTCCCTCACCATCACACACACACCCTATCTGCACCCTAACCCTAACTCACTTAACCCACCCCTAACCCACAGTCCCTCACTATCGCACACTTACCTGTCCGCTCCCTAACACTAAATCCCTCACTCGATCGCACACTTACCGAGTCCGTCCTTTTCGGTCATCTGCGTTTTTGGTATTCTCGTCCCGTCGGATTCCGTTTCGGGCAAACGCGATTTCGAGATTTTAAAGGTGACCCATATATATATATATATATATATATATATATATATATATATATATATATATGTATATATTTTTTTAAATATATGACTATTGATATATCAGTATTTGTCTTGTTTGATATCTACACATTATATTATTTTATGATATATATGTTCATAGATTATAGGTTCATAGATTCATACTAGGCTAACTGCTCTTGAGGGCCATTATAAGCCTAGCCAATTACCCCATGTGAGAGTCAAACCCTGCACCTTGTGTTCATAAGGTAAACACCTTCGCCATTATGCCAGCCTCCCACATTTATATGTGTAATTTCGTATGTACAGCTACATATATCT
Organism: Protopterus annectens; assembly: GCF_019279795.1. Lineage (NCBI taxonomy): Eukaryota > Metazoa > Chordata > Ceratodontiformes > Protopteridae > Protopterus > Protopterus annectens. The sequence continues at coordinate 281,957,952 of NC_056725.1, forward strand.
GATGTATACACTTTTCATATACATCTATCACCATACACATCTATATTTGTATATTTGTATAATACAAACATGCTGGTTCCACAGTGTTTGTCCCATAGTATTCTATACTTGTATTGAATGAAATATTAAAAAAAAATTCAGTAGTACAGCTCTGATGGAGTATTGATATGTTGCTCTGACTATGGCGTACAGGGTCCTGGGTTCAAGACTGGGCAAGTCTGATTATTTTGTTGCTGGGCAGAACAAGGGTTGTTGGATACAGAGTGATTAAGTCACTTTTAGGCAATTGTAAGCAGGTTTGCGTGGGTTTGAGCGGCGGTAAGCAAAGCTAACTTCCGGTTAAATATGCTTACAGACAGTTAGCCTTAAAAGTGCTTAATCTGTGTAGGCATTGCTTAGCACCACACAAACAGGATTAATCTCACTTACTACTGCTTAAAACAGTTTACTCCTGCTTAACCCTGTGCTAATATCTTTAAAAGAAAAGAAAAAAGGGATGATAGGAAAGTAGTGAAAAAGAGGGCACACAGATGGAAAGACAATAGGGAAAGTAGCTACGGATGTGCAGGACAGGTGTAGGGAAGGTCCATAGCTGTCCATTTCTTCTACAGCAACAGCTGTTCCTATATACTGAACGTGGAGGTATATTTGGACACTCAAACCCCTGAGAGAGGGGTGAGGACACCAATAATGTGTTGTGAAGCCAGTTAGACCAGATGACATGTGTCCAGTGGACATATGTGCGAAATGGACAGCTATGCATGGGGCAAATTTTTCTCTGGAAAAAGATTACCCTTTTTTAAGGTGAGAATGGGATGTTGGAGAAGGATAGTAGGTGTATTTGGGGAGGTAGATTGGGTAAGAAGACATACAAGACAGATAAGACATCATACAGGTGCAGTATATGACACATGTGGGGGTAAACACCTTGGACAGGGAGGGGTGTTTGGAAATCGGAAGCCCATGAGACCCCAAATGGAAACAGTGGGACTAAGGTCCCTGGTCACCACCCATGGGCAGTCCCCACTGCACCTTCATGGCCCTGAAGGTAGCTGTGCTGGGGGTTGAGCAGGAGGGGCAGGTGGTCCCTCTAATTGCACCATGCGGCCCTCAAGCTGGCATAGCAGATCTACAATCTCCTTTTGGAGCTCACTATGCACCAAACCCTGGACCTGGCTTCAGGTGACAGGATCCTGTCCACGCCCACTCCTGGGGGGACAAGCCCCATCCCCCGAAGCAGTTCCACCGAAAGGTGGTGCAGGGCCAGCAGAGGAGATCCTGGGGTGGGTCCCAGACATGCTGGTGGCCAGTGCCATGGCCAGATGAGGTGGGAGAGGTGGGTCCACTGGAACCGGCCTTCCCAAATGTGCTATGGTGTTACAGTTTTAGAACATATGTGGGTTAGTAATTGTCAACACAATCCAGGATTAGTTATAACAGAATGCATATATATTCCTATTAACCCAAAACAACAGATTTGGAACAGTTGCATACCAAATAGAACACATGCTTATATGGAACCACAGTGGTTATTACAATGGCATGCAGGTTACATTGATAGCAACAGTCTACCAATGATAGTATTTCAACATGGAACATTACTAGAAATGCATTTCAATATTTGTTGAACAATAGAACATATGTCACAATACTAGTTTTGGGGTAAACATACCCATTGATTTGTGTATTTAGATTATTGTTGCAGATATGGTGTAGGGGAGAGAGAGATGCCAATTAACAACTTGTATATCCTAGCAGTACTCACAACTTTAATGATCATTTCTCTAATCATTACTCTACAGGTATTATTACAATACCCTATGGCCTTGGTTTGGGCAGTAGTATGTTTGTACACAGTGTATACTTCAACTGTCTTATAGCTAAATTCTACTTCTCTTACCTGGTAGACCCGTTGAGGGAATGTTTGTTAACACTACATGACACTTTCTACACATATTCCCAGATTCCTAGTTAAAATTATGCACATACCTCTCAGTCTCTTAATGCACAACATCTGGACAAAGCTTGACAACATGGGGGTACAAATAGGGACATATTTTGAATATTGCTCTTATAAATTTTAGACAGTTGCTAGAGTAACAGGATTTGTTTTTATATACATTTTCTGAATGATTTGAAGTCTGACACTCAAATGAATGTCATTATTTGGTGACTACAATCTTGAGATCATCCTAGTGACTTTCCAGGAAAAAAGAGGAACAAGCCAAAAATATGAGCCAAATATCTAGACATTCTGGGAAAATCTGTACATTTGAGAGGTATGATTATGCATACAGCTTACTACCACTCCCAGGATTCGAACCATGGCTGTGTGTGCTAAAATACAACAATTTCTGTTTCATCAGAGTGAGCTGTTTAGAAACTGCTGTCTGTTCCTTCAGTGTTCTTTTGCCTAAGTCTCTCTTGGTTGTACAATTTGAACTTGTACTTACAACAGTCTTATACAAACATTCCTAGACATATATTTTATGTAGCACAGTGTGGGTAACAGTGGTTAACACAACATTACTATTCAGAGAATGCAACACTAAATGCCATACAATACCAGAGTAAACACAACCAGTCCAGGATTTAGAACTTTATTGCCAGGCAGTTAGAGTTTTATTTAAATATGACCTATATGGGACTATTACTGTCATATTGTCTGGTTTATTCAGTACAACCCATACACAGTTTTTATACTGCCAGGTGACTTTCTACTACTTTATATTTATTTGGTATGACTACTACAAGCAGGATTGTTACTCACCAGCCTTGCGACGCAGCCTTTGCAACCTACTGGCATGGGCTTCGTGATTCACAGCCTGTTCAGCTGTAGCTGTAAAGGGAACAGATAAATATATAGGCATACCTATCAGTGACATACAGAGGCTGGACTTTGGTAAACAGTTATTGATATGAATTCTTACCCGCTGCCTTGCTTCTTGGACCCAATCATCCAAGAACTCCCTCTTCCTCCACTTCAAGTTGGCATAGTGGTGCCAGACCTGCTCACGAGTCCAAGGGTACCAGTGGCACTGGTGAGATCACAGGTGAGACAGTCTCAGGCTTCTGCTTTATATTGGGAGCCCTGGTACTGGCCCTGCAGCAGTCTCTCATCATGTTTTTTTTTACCAGGAGTCCTACCATGACCTTGGAATCCTGTATGCCCCAGCACTGCGCCCGGAAACGCATGCCCTCAGCAACACTTGCCATACTGCCTACAGTGGGAAGCTGCAACCAGTTATGAGCTCTATTCCCACCTGCAGGGATTAAATACAGCCAATTTCCTAACTTTTGCCATGACTGAATGGTATTGAATATGCTGAGCTAAGATAAGCTGTGGGCAAACCTGCTTAGCTAAGGTTGGCAGTGCTAAAAGGGGCAGGTTCAGCCCTGCTTACCAATGAGTATATCTACTTAGCTGGGCTACTCATTGCTTAGCAGTCATATTTACACAATGCCTACACCTGGTAAGCAGAGCTGTGCAATGCTTAGCATTGCTTATTTTTTATTTTATAGACTATCTGCTGTATGGCATTGATTCATCATTCATTACATATTATAAATTTGTTTACTATCTCTGACATCCCCCAAATGTGCTTTCATTACATTTATTCATGTGTGACTATATACTGTATGGGACATTTGTGTTTATATAGGGGTTTCACAACTTTTATAAACTGACACCTCACATCTGGACCTACTACAGTACTCTAGTTAACAAATATATGTTATTTAGTAGCTAATTATAAAAAAATGTTTATGTACTGTGTTCACATGTGAAATGCAAATTGGTTACAGTGGGGATCGAAGCAGGAATGGCTGCTTGCAAAGCATACACTCTAACCAGTACCCTATTGCAGTACTGCTTATGTTGGATGTCACTTGCTATTTACCTTCTTATGCTGTTTAAGCTGGACTAAGCACAGCTAAGCAATGGGCACACCCACGCACCTACACTTAAACTATTGCATGTATAAAAAATGTATTTGTTGTATTGTTTTTTATTTGTACCCTTCAGAATATCCATGCTAATGCTGAACCCGTTATTCTATCAACTTTCTGCTTTGTAAGAAGATTGTCCCTTATTGCTTTGTCCACATTCCTTCCACAGACGGGTTGGGAGGTGTGCGCTATGTGCTTATGCTACATCTGTTATTCTATCAACTTCTGCATTGGTAGGGATGATTTTCCCTTATGGCTTTGACCAGATTTCTTACCCTGATGGGTTGGGGGTGTTACGAGCGTTCTCACTTATTTTAAATTGCTGAATGGCAATTCTGGTGTGCAGGGGGGCATGTGTATTGTGAGAGCACTGCTCTCAGAGACACCCCCTGCACTCGTACACAGAACCACGTTCGTTCTCCAGCATGGCAGCACACCATCATGAATATGCATGGTGTGCTGCCGTGCTGCACGGGAATGGTCCCTTCCATGCAGGAATAAGCTATTCCTGCATGGAAGTTTACTGAATCCCAGGGAATGTGATTTTCTTTTTGGTTATCTTATTTTTTATTGCAGTCTATCTCAGAGGTTTTACATGTACACTGTTCTCACCTATGATCATCATCTCAATGTGGGATTGTATTAGTAATAAACACATTTCAAGACTTGAATAAAATGAGGATGCAAATGAATTAAATAATTGGACAAGAAAACACTTCAATCACTATTTATAGAAATGCCAAAACATTATAATCTGCATGTAGTGTTGCTGAGTCTGTAGTAAAGCTGCATAAAAAGGAGATAAATAATCTATTCTCATTACACATATTGCTTTTGAACTGTACTAGTCTTCCTCTTGCTGTCTTGAGGATCTGGTCAAAGTCTGCTTGTCAACATCAAATAGGTCAGTGTCAGTCTACTTCAGAAAGAAAGTCATATTCCCTAGCAGGTGATAAACCCTTATGGTTGCTGTCACTGTATATGAGTTTCAATAGAGAGCAATGCCTTTTTGATGTATATCTGTCACTCTACTAGTAATCATGGAACCCTTGGCCCCTGTAATGTTATAGAGTTGTGGATGGCAGAGATGAGTGTTTTGCCTCATTTGTTTCAATAACATAGACTAATGCATTTCAAGGCTGTGCAATCCTCATCTTCCTCTAGCTATTTGTATAGGACATTAGGACATATTTTTTGATTTCTAATGACAGTATCTCTCTTGCTCGGCTAGCAAGCCACATTAATGCTGTACTGGGACACTGAAGATGTGTTATTCTAACTTTAACTTAATATTAAACTTACAACAGAAATCCATTTAACAGAAAGAGTCACACATATGTATCACTCAGCATGGTGTAAACTTGTTCAATGAAATGCCTCTGGAGTTTGCAAATATAACTGGGTTTCTAACTTGGTCAGGAGTCACTCTATTTTATCATGCAACCATATGGAAGCAATTCTTCTGTGATAAATGGTTAACTTATTTCAGAGTTACTTGAAACCTGGCATTGCCTGCTATGCTGCACCTAGGAATGCCAAATAAGATTGTCACTGTTACTCCTACAATTGTCTAGACTATGGTGGGAGAAAACAGTGCTACTCTAAAATATTTACTGTACCTTTCACTCATAATTAGACAAAAGCATTGTTTTTATATAAAACATCTGTCTATCTAAGTAGCTTCTGGCATCTCTGATATCTGAACTGGTTTATCCTGTTTTTAATACATAAATGTATAACATTTAAGTAATAATAATAACAATAATAATAATAATAATAACATATCAGCATATCACAGAAGATAATGAAATCGCAGGATTACTCACAGTAATGTTCAATGTTCAATATTCCATAAACAAGTTCAAAGCCTTGTGAGGCCTTCAAAGAACATGTCACCAGAATAATCCATATCAAAAACCTGTGTACCAACACAAAATCCAACCTACTCTTAAATTAATTAATTGAATCAGACTTTTTAAATCATGCAGAATATTATTCCACCAACCAGGATGCGTCCCAAAAAATGATTTATACCACTCAGCAGTCTTACCTAGATTGGAATTTATCATAATTTTTTGTTTTTGGTATCAAATGAATGACACATTCTATTAATCCAATTTTTTTCCACGACAATTAGATTCCTCAAAACATTTATATGTCACAATAAAGTCTCCTCACACTAACCTATATTTAATAGTATGCAATTATAAAGAAAGTAATCTATTTTTATAAATAAGACCCCACATACCATAGATCTGCCTAATGAAGTACCATTGGATTTGTTCTAATCTATTTAAGTGTTGATTATTAAATATACATATTGCTCCAGAATCTTCAGTTATAGGTCTAACCAAAATGTTATACAATGCTAATAAAATAATTTTAACCTGACTATCAAAAACTGAAAAATATTAAGTATTTCACAATAATACTTCCTTATAATATTCACCAAAGGTGGCTTAAACCATAAAGTATTATCAATCGTTACCCCCAAATCCTTAATAGGTTCTACCACTTTGATCATTGAATTATCCAAAGCATAAGGATAGAAAGGATTAACTGTCCCAAAGTGTATTAAACTTGTCTTATTTATGTCAAATTTCATATCTTTAGATGACACTCATATTTAAATATTATCCAGTTTATTATCCAGTTGACCGTGTGACCAAATTGATCAAATATACCACAAACAGCAGAATCAAATGTAACATCATAAACATATTTACTTAGCCATATCCTAATATCATTAGGAAATCTGGACACAAATACAGCAAAAGGAACAGGCCCCAACATGGAACCCTGCAGAACACCAACATTAATCTTCTTCTCTTCAGATAGCTGATACCCTACCTTAATCTTATACTTCTACCCTATCAACTAGCTATTTATCCATCAAACCACATAACTGTTCAGGCTGGCATCCTGTAACAATGAAATAACCTTGGCATGTGGCATAGTGTCAAATGCTTTAGATATATCAAAATATAAAATATCCATACACAAGCCATCATCCAACACCACCTAGAAACTGAAGTAGAAAAATAATATATTTGAAAGATAAGATCTACCTGCTATAAAAGCATGTTGGGTAGCATCTTAACTGTCAACAAACATTTCAGTAATATATTCAGAAATAATCTTTCCAAAGCACTTGCTCAATACACTAGTAAGACTAATAGGCCAATACTTAATCAGTAACAGCTGAGTCCCCAACTATCTGGACTGTGTCTACATAAATTAATTTCCAACTGCATGGCACATGAACATTCTGTAACGATTTTGAGAAAAAAACACTAATGAGGGGCAATTTCATTAATTACGACTGACAAAAAACCACTACTGACATTATACAGAACATATATGCTACATGTACCATACAGAATATATATATGCTACATGTACCATACAGAATATATATGCTACATGTACCATACAGAATATATATGTTACATGTACCATACAGAGTATATGTACTACATGTATTTTTGTTGAGGCATCTGGGGCATCTGGCCACTTGCCTACAATACATGACTATTCCCATTCATCGGAGAGATGTGTGATAAGTTAATTTGTATGAGGATGAAGGAGAAAAAATAGTAAAGTGAGGATGCGGATAGAAAAACAACTGAAATGATGAGAAGTGTTTGACTTCATGACAGTATGCTACAGCAGTCAATCTGGTATAAAGAATGAGAAAATTAGAAGTTGATAACTCAAGCTGGGGAGTATGGGATGAGGTGAGGGAGACTATGAATGGGGCAGGAAGGAAAGCAATTGAAAGGAACAGAAATAAGATGATGCATGGATATTTGGGGATATGGAACACTTACTGGAATTTGAGAATGCATGTTTGTGTCATAGAGGAGACAAGAGAAGTGTAAGTATGTGTCAAACTGGATGAAAGACTGAAGGTAGGAACAGCACCAGATTTGAAATAAGAGGCGTAGGTGTAGAATGCCTGTCACTTCAAGCTGTCAAAAAGTTTAGATAACAGAAAGTGGGGTGTGTCATATGTAGAGCCTTAATTAACAAGGTAAGGAAAATATGTAGGAAGAGGGGTACGATAGGGAGGTCAGAAGGGACTGGGAAGGACTTCTAATCAAGAGTTTATTAAAGACAGGTCTAGTAGGTGTCATTTTCAAGGATTTGGAGGAAAGGTCATGGAACATTACATATGGAACAGGAATTATATATGTCAGGTCATGACTGAAAATGGTCAGCAGACTAGTCCACTTACCCAGTGAACAAATAGCAAATAAGTAAATGGAGGGATGGAAAGTGGCTTGAGATTTAAGAACCACAAAAATGGTGTATGATACGCAGATGATTTTTATCTAGACTGTCTTTTTTAGAAATATCTCAATGCATACAGGTTGTGGCCATTTAGAAATCTAAATGTTTACCTTTTTCCTGCAGGATCTTTTGTAGGTATTGATTTAGATGACAGTTGCCTCATTTACTATGCTGTTTGATGCACTTGCAGCTATAAGCACTTTTATGATTATACTTCATGTAGGAACTATTGCTTTTTATTTGTTGTTGTTCCAACCTGGAAGACATGTTCCATCTTAGCCCCAAAGTGACAGAGCAGCACAAGTCTGAGATGGAAAGGTGCATCTCATTAACTGTACCTTTAAAGTAAGATGAACTGAGTAGAATACAAAACAAATACAAAAAAGAAGGATAAATATTCAGCAGAAATGATGATAAAAGATGCACAGTACATCAGCGGAACAAACTTAAGCATAGCTTGTTAGTTTTACTGTGGATTGCATTGAGTGCTAAGGGAAGATGGACATTGCTGGTATCACAGAAACATGGACTGGTGCCACTGCCATTGAAGATTTCACAAGATATCAAAATAAATATAATAGGTAATATAGTAACAGAACAATGGAACTGATGTAGGCCAAGACAGGCACAGAATTGATTCTGTAATGGGGGTCCTCATTTCATTCATTCTTTATCTTTCCACTGTCTGTGTTTTTTTTACTGTTTCATTTTCTTTCATAAGACATTCCTAAATTACTATTACATTTACTGGAACAAAATTAACTGGGCCACCAACAAGCTTGTGACGAAGACATAATGAAAAGCAATTAGATTAGTCTCCTTTTCAATATGTGCCGTAGGTGACTATAGCCATGAGTAAAGGAATATTCTGGTAACAGATTATTTCTTTAGAATGCTGGATCTAGTGCTCTTCACTACAAATTCCATTTTACATTATGTATAATGAGTGGAAATTAATGAGACAATAATTCATGTCTGGTATGAGAATACATTTATGCACCGGAGTAAGTGGGAGCAAAAATGAAGTTTACTCTAGGCAAAAACAAAACAATGGCATTAACCCAACCGGCATTAGTGAATACTGAATAAAATTATTGACGTGAGATGACATTTTTTTTAAGGTACAGTATAACCTGTGATATTACTGTATAAGATCATTATAAGTAATGCTCACCAATATTCTTGCACTTCAAAAGCATGTTGTAACAGATTTTCTAATATCTCATATAGACACATATAGATCATTCAGAGTCATACAAATGGGAAATATGCATGCATGCATAGATTCATACATACACCCACATGCACATGCACACTTGCAGAGTGCAGACATATACACACATACACAAGCAGAAGCATGCAGACAACACAGATGGACATGTGCATGCACACACACGTACACACATATACACACACACACACACACACACACACACACACACACACACACACACACAATCATACACACAGACATACACATATACACAAGCAGAAGCATACAGACAGATGTATACACACGGTCACACACATACACACACATTTGCTCACACATATGTACACCTATAAATGTGCAAGCACAAGAACACAAATGCAGGCACTTACACACACACACACACACACACACACACACACACACACACACACACACACACACACACAAACGCACACACACACGTACCCTCACATGCATAGTCAGAAGAATATAAGTTCTATTCTGCCTGCGTTGAACCTGTTTAAAGATTTTATGCTTCATATTTTATAAGTTGGTATGATATTCTGCAGCTGTTTTTCTCTTCAGGAATTCTGGCAACTTGTCCATATTTATGAAGTAGAGCAAAATGCATTTTTTGTTTAGGGTGCAATAACTCTGTTAATTACTTTCTTGGGTATTACAACTCCCCATTTTGCAGTTTATTGTCATGAGAGAGAATTAAGTCAAAGTAATATTGCCCTTTAAATAAGCAGTTGTTTTAAATAACCTTGGGAAAGTTGAGGCACACTCCTGAGGAAAATTAAAATTGTTGTAGACTGCGATGCATGGGTAGCAAGAAGGCAAATATAAACATCTGCAGAAAATAGATGCAGCAGGCAGCTTAGACTGACACATTTATATTTCTAAATACAGTAGCATTACTAATATAGTACTAGTTATTTGGATTTCCTTTGACAGTGTTTGCTGTTCTTTCAGCAAACTATATACAAACCATGGAAAATACCTGCCAAGATGTTTTCTGTTGTTGTTAAAAACGTATATGATACTCATTTTGAAAGCCATTGATTATCTTTCTTTCTTTGAAATTATCTTTGTATAGCATAAGAAATGGCATGGAAGATGCTAACATTTACCTAATCATCAAAGGCTGACATTTCTTACTGAGGAGATGAGTTATAGAATGCTGTATCCTAGAAGTTCAAGGTTCAGACCCTGTAAGGTAGCAGTGTAAGGCATGATGCTGTTTCTTCATTTTACTGATAATGTCGTTAAGTTAGAATGTGGACTGTAGCAATAACCCATGCCTGGGTGTGGGTAATGCTGGATTTACCCACGGTTGGTGTGGCTTCGCCCTCGGGACCAAACAAAGCCAACCGTGGGTAAATCCAGCATTACCCACACCCAGAAGTGGGTTATTGCTATTATACAATGGCATTATTTAAGAAAAAAAGTAATTACTTTTCTTAAATAATGGCATTGTATAATGCCTCCTTGCTGCCCTTCCGCAGCTGTCTGGTATTCCGCGGAAGTTCTGATGTACTGCGCATGCCTACGCAGTACATCAGAGCTGTGGGCAAAAGCAATGGAGAAAGCAAGATCTCCATTGCTTTTTACTGTTTTGCTATGTTAAATGGGTTTAACATAGCGAGACAGCTTTAAAATAAGCAACGGAGATCTCCATTGCTTATTTTAAAGCTGTCTCACTATGTTAAACCCATTTAACATAGCGAGACAGGTTTAAAAAAAAAAGCAACGGAGAAAGCAAGATCTCCATTGCTTTTTACACACTGTGTCGCTATGTTAAAGGAGTTTAACATAGCGAGACAGCTTTAAAAAAAGCAACAGAGATCTCCGTTGCTTTTTTAAAACCTGTGTCGCTATGTTAAACTCCTTTAACATAGCGGGACAGTGTTTTAAAAAAGACTTATACTAATGGAAAAAGTCTGGGCGACCGGACCCTTTTCCATTAGTATAAGTCGATTTACAGCGTGCACGCTGGCCAATCAGCGTGCACGTTTTGGAATATTAATGGGGGGGGGGGGTCATGGTATAATATTCAAGTTACACCTGGCTGCAGACACCAGTTCAGTCTTAAAGAGGTCTCCTATGTAGTGATCTGATGTACCAATTATCTTAACCCTGTAATGCAAAGATATTAGCAAGAAGTAAACTCTAATTCCCAAGCAGCATTAAAAAGTGGCAACACTCCTAGAACATGCAACTCTGGACATAGCAATGTTCCTTCCCTAAACACTTCTTCATTAATGAATTCCTGCTAACTTGCTTTGACTGCACTTTGTACAAACGTTTTTAAAGTATGCAATGTGCAGCTAATGGGTTGTCTAGTCACGTTAAATCCAAAAAACACAAACAGATACAACCAATGAATACTTAAAGGCAGTAGCAGAGCTGGCTATGTAAACATATATTTTAAAATATTTTGCATTTGCATTACTTTAAATAAATAGCCCCTAAATATTTTTTAATTGTTAAATAAGTTGATGCATAGGATATGCACCTAGATAGTTAATTGAGACAAAAGCAATTAATTAATTTTATTGCTTTGTTACTTCATTTTAAAAGTGAAGCTGAATAAATAATTTTTTTATTGATCTTGGCATAACAGCATATTATTGTGGTCCCCAGCTCTGCTAGTGCCTTTAAGTATTCATTAGTCATGTTAAATCTTATGTGCTTTGCCACAAGTACTGTTATGGGTAGAAAGTTACCTGCTCTTGTGACTTTAGTAGGCAATGTGTAACTTGATGCTAACAGTTCACATACACCCTATGTATCCTTTATTAGCCAGGAGCTACAATGTGGAACATTTGAAACAGGCGTAGAAAACCAATAGCAGTAATTTCTGTGTTTTCATATTCAGTACAACTGCTGAACTTCTATCATTTATTTATTATTGTTGTCTTTTTTGTGTTTTCTGTCTTGTTCTGTTCAGCCATATTCTTTCTGTTATTGTTCATGAACATATGAACACTATTATTATCATTATTAATAACATTTCATTACATATTATACAAGTCATCCCCTGTGCATTACCGTTTTCAAGAATAAAACTATTTCCATCAGTACTTCTTTTTTCTCATTTAGAATGATGTTTTTAAATTGTACTGTTGTGTATGTTAAAGATCATGGTGCTCTCTTCTTGTATTTACAATTAAATTAATTTGAAAACCTTTATAGATCTTTTAATGGAGACACTAATATTTTTATGGCAATTAACATTTCTTAAAGAGTAACAATAACATTTCCTTTAAGTGGATATGATAGATTAGTAGGTAGCATTTTCCTTAGCCATTATAGGCATTGTACCTTATATTATGCAATCAATAAGAGACTAAGCAGGAGTGTTGTTCTGCTGATGACAGAGATGGAGGAATTTCCCTTTCTCTGGTAGCTCTGCTAATTTTCTTTAATGTTCATGCTACTGGGCATTAGTATTTCTAGAAAAAGTATTAAGTGCTATAATAGCTGCATAGCTCTTTTAAATATGTTTGAAAGGATACTCAAATTGTCCTTGAGTTCAAGAGGAATTATTTATCTAAACCTTATTTTGTCAACAGGTAGCCAAGACAGCCTGCTGTGAGCTAAAGAGCTCCTAAGCAAATTTTCCCAGTCAATCCCCCTGAAAGTTCTAGGGGCCAAAAGCCTTTTTTTCTTGACAAAGCTGCTTCTGTCTGACATCCAGTCTTCCTACCCCCAGATTTCTCTGTCGCTCAGGCTGACTCTTTCTTTTCCTGTCTGGCAACATATAACCACAGATGCCTGGGTACTCCCCATTATCCAGAATGGTTAATTTATGGCTAGGAGGTCCGTTCCTCCATTCTCTGGCCTTCATTGTCTACCTTGCCAGCTCCCACATTTTCATTTGGTCCTGCAGGATCTGGTGGAAAAGGGAACCAGTCAACCTGTCACCTTGTCTCAGCAGGAAAGATGTTTTAATTTCAGAATATTTCTGGCTTCTGTCAAGGAGGGGTCATAAAGGCCCATTCTATACTAGTCTTTTCTCAACACCTTTCTCAAGGTCCCCTCTATCAGGATGTTGTCTCTCCAGACACCTTGCCTTCTGTTGCGTCCTCGGGCTTTCTGGTGACTCTGGATTTGAAGGGCACTTACCTCCACATTCTTATTTACTGTCTCTTCAAGAAGTTTTTACATTTCTCAGTTTCTTCCTCTCATTATCAGTTCTCTGCTTTGCCTTTTGTTTTTTCTACAGCTCTGAAGGTCTTCACCAAATGTCTATTCCCTCTGGTAGCCTTCAGCAGACTTCAGGGAATTCACATATTCCCCTTTTGGACAATATTTTAATTCAAACTCCCTCCCAGCAGCTTCTATTTAAGAATCTATACTTCACTATCATTCTACTCAGTGTGGGATTCATCCTTAATCTCAAAAATTCTCTGTTGACTGCCTTTCAGGACCAAGTGTTTCTGGTGTGCAGGATTCAGGATTCAGACCATTCCAATACTGGTTTGTCACCCACCTCCCAAGCTCCTCTCTTTGCCTGCTTATTGCCAGTCTCTTCTTCCTCTTCCAGTCATTACTGCAGAGGAATTTCTCTGAGCTGTGGGGTATATGCCAGCCACCATTCTCATGGTTCCCTTTGCCAAACTCAACATGAGGAAATTTCAGTGGTATTTCAAGACTGTTTGGCTCCAGCACTGCTACCCTCTGGTGTATGTGGTTCCTCTCTTACCTTGTCTCAAGCTTAAGCTCTGCTGGTGAGTTCATCAGACTGCCCTAAATTCATATCTGCTTTGTCAAGTTCCTTTTGCTACTCAGGAGTTGTACATGTATGCTACTGATCATGGTTGAGGAGCCTTCTCCATTAACCGAAAAGTTCAAGGTCTTTGGTCCCAAAAACAGCCAGCAGACCACATCAACATCAACATCAAGGAGATGAGACCTCTCTTTTTAGCACTCCAGGCTTTTCGCTCCTTTTGAGTTCCAGGTCCTCTAAAGGATTTACAGACAATACCAATGTCACATGGTGCATGAACAAGTGAGGGGGCATGAAGTCGTATCTCCTTTGCAGGCTCACAGTTCAGGATTGGGATTTTGCAGTCTTTCATCACTTGGTTCTTTGGGTGGTCTACATTTCTTTAGAGCACAGTCTGGTAGCAGACTCTTTGATCAGTTCCAGGGCAAATGTTATGAATGGATGCTTCACAGGGAGGTGTTTCTGGACATTGTACATCAATGATGTACTCCTGAGGTAGATTCATTTGACTCCCCTCTGAACAGAAAACTTCCTCAGTTCTGTTCCAGAGTGTCAAGTCCTCTAGTTTGGAAAGGGGATAACTTGTCTTTTCTTGGAAGGGGATGTTTCTGTATGATTATCTCCCTCTTCTTCTACTACTAATATTCCTGCACAAGGTCACATAGGACACACCCAAAATCATGCAGGTGACTCCATTTTCATCCAGACAGCACTGATTCTCCCTTCAATTTCACCTGGTTAGGTGTAGTCATCACAGGTTACCTCACAAAATAAATCTTCTCACACAAGACAAAGGATGTCTTATTCACCCTTTCTTGTCCACCCTTCAGATGACACTTTGAATGACAGGGTTTTGTTTCCTTTCAGGCACCAACTTTCTGAGTACATGCTTTGGGTTTTGCAGAAGGGCAGACAACCCACTAATAGAAAATCATATAGGACTAAATGAAAGAGATTTTCTATTTGGTGTCTGAAGCATGACCTTAATCCTTTCTCTATGGGGGTTCCTCTGGTCATTCCTTATTTGTGTGAGTTGCTCAGTAATGATAATTTGGTTGGCATGTTCTTCTATTAAACTTCATTTTGTCAACAATTTCTGCATGTTAGCCTCTGAATCCACCTGTGGCTTCTAGTTTTGAAGTCAAACAATTTTAAAAGGTGTCATTCATATCTGGCCTGCAAAAAAGCCAAGTCCTCATTCTTGGGACCTCAATTTTGTTCTGTAGAAATCAAAACAGTCCCTGTTCAAGCATGCAGTTTCTTCTTCCCTACAACATTGTACTTTTTTTGTTCAAATATTTTTATTTGAAATGTTTTTTTTAAAAAACAAAAAATTAACTTTTACACATTAAAGAAGAAAAAAGTTAGTGAACTATTTACATAATGTACAATGGCCTCAAATCAAATGAAGATAAAGGAATACAATCATAGTTACACAGACAAAAATAAGCTTTTTAACAAAGATTAAAATAAGCAATTAAGTGTTGTCTTCTTCCTTTCTCTCTTTTTATGAAGATAAAGTTGTGACCATATTAAATGTCTCAATTAGGGAGAAAACTTTCTCCCAAGGATTATTGATCCATTTCCTAGGAAAGATTCTCATTTACTTGACTTTGATTTCCAGTAGTGCTATTTCTTTCAATAGAGTTAGAAAATCTTCAAAAGTTGGGATGACAGGAGAGGTCCATTTCCTTGTGATACATTTCTTTGAAACTGCCATTAAAGTCCAAAGAAGATAAAGATCCTTCCTTTTCATAATGAAGGTTTCATTTTTATTCATAAGAATCAATTACTTTGACAAAAAAAAAAAAGAATCAGTAAAAATGGCTTGCAAAAATCCACCTATATCCTCCCAAAATTTCTTTATATGTAGACACTCATACATAATATGGGACCAGTTAGCATTACATTTTAGAGAACACCTCCAACATAGTATATCATTACAATTGTTAAATCTAGCTATTTTATTAGGAGTATAAAATACTGTATGTAGACACTTACATACAAAGATTTTCCAGCTTTGTACATTTGACGTTAACTTAATAGAATGTAATATATCTACTTTGGGCTCATTTAGTAGCAATAATTGACAATCTTTGATGATAAGATTCCAGAATTTCTGGTTAGATTTTATTTTATAATTAATAATACTTTTATATAACTTTGAAATTAAATTTGTCCAATTAAAGTCTCTATATATTACTTCATACAAATAGAATATAATTTTAGGCATGGTTTTAAATGACGCGTTATCTATTGTTCTACATAGATCTTTTGCAAAAGGTATTAGGCTGTTAAGGGCTAACCAGTAATTATTTGGTAGATTAAATATGTTAATTAATTGATTTACATCCATGACTGTCAGATTTTCCATACATTGGTACCAACACGTGAAATTGATTTCTCTCCATGAGTTAAGAGTATTTATATGAATATTATTGAAGAAGTTTTTTGTAGTTTTGAAGGGGATTAATAGCTGAAGCCATAGTTTAATGTCAATATTATTGTTTACAAAGCTCCAAAAAGTGCTGTACATGTTATTTATATAATTTAGATTCGTAGGTTTGGTGGAATTATATTGCAGGTTAATACAAATAATATGCCAGAGTTTACTGTTCTGTTCCTTCAGCTGCATATTTTTTGAAAATTTACTTTCTTCTTGGAAAATAACAGTATGTATTGTTTTCTATGTGGAAGACATTTTTGGATCTATACAATTTACCACTGTGTTGAAAATGGATGCTTTGAAATAAGATTCTAAATTCAGGATTTTTATGCCTCCCAGTTCCCAAGGCCTAATGTGATTAAGAAAAGCTTTTCTGTTTTTTTTTTTTTTTTGGGGGGGGGGGGTACCAAAGGAAATTTATAAAAATTATTTTTAATTCTTTTAAAACTTTTTTACTAGGGATTATAGGAATAGCTAGTGTGATGCAGTTACCTTTGGGAGAAGTACCATTTTTATTAGCTGCAATCTATCTTCAAAAGTTAAATATAATTTATTCCATTTTCCTGTTAGAAATATAAGGGTATTCATAATAATATAATTTGTGGATAGAATTAATTCCAAAATATCACATAAAACAACCCCCAAATATTTTAAGGAGGAAACTTGTTTCCCAATTATTTGATTTGTAATGGTATTAGAATTATTTTTCTTATTTAACAAAATATGATTCGATTTAGAAGAATTAATTTTTAAACCCGAGATATGATAAATTTTTCAGCTGAGTTTAATTCACATAATGACTCATCAGAATTTGATAAAGTGAGTAAAATATCATCAGCAAAGAGCATTATTTTTGAGTTAAATTGATTAAAAATACCTTTAATTTTGGGGTTAAAATGAATTGCAGAGGAAAGAAGTTCAGTTGCTAGAGCAAACAACACTGGTGACATGGGGCATCCTTGTTTAGTACCTTTAGTAATTTTAATTGCGTCCGAAGTGAATGGGCTCAATTTTACAAATGCCAAATTGTCTTTATATATATTTTTATTAGAGTAATGAATTGTGAAGGGAAATCATAAATTTGTAGTATATTGAAAAGATAATTCCAATATAATGAGTCAAATGTTTTTTCAATATCTAATGTAACTAGTAGGGCTTCAGTTTTGTCTCTCTTTAAAAGATCTATAGTGGTTAAGTATCTTTGTATATTATCATGGGTATGTCTATTATGTATAAACCCTGTTTGATCCTCACTAATGACTTGAGTTAAAGATTTTTTGATCCTATTAACCAAAATAGACATAAGAATTTTGTAGGCATTATTAAGGAGTAAAATCAGTCTATATGAGTTACATAAACTGGGATTTTTGTTTTCTTTTAAAATAGGTGTAATCAGTAAATATCTCCATGAAGGTGGAATAATGCCCTGTGAATATCTTTCATTTAATGCCGTCTGTAGTATTGTTAAGACAGATGTCGGGAATAATTTGTATATTTCTATAATAATTCCATCTATGCCTGATGCTTTATTATTTTTACATTCTTTGATATTTTCTTTAATTTATTTGAGCATAATTTGTTTTTGAATACTTAGGGTTTCTGGAATTCTATTTAAATTTGTATAGTCTAGGCACATGTTTGTAATATCGTGAGAAGAATCATTGATATTGTAATGTTTTGTAAAGTGTAATTTGAAAGCTTCTAATATGTCACTTATATCTGATACATTTTTCTTGTTTTCCCCTTCATAGATTATATTTGTAATATTGTTTCCATTAGAATTTCTTTTTAATCTCATTGCTAGGTTATTCATATACTTGGGAGAAACAGAATAAGAATTTAATTTTAATGTTTCCAAAGCCAAATTGGTTTTATGCATTAAGATATTATTGTATTTTATATTTAATTCCCCAATTTCTTTTTTTTTTCTTTTTTTTTTTTTTTTTTGCAACTGTATCCTCTATATCCTTTAAGTTAGTTTCTATGATTTGTTTCTGGATATTAACTAGCTCTGATTCCGATTCCTTTGC
Source organism: Protopterus annectens (assembly GCF_019279795.1). Taxonomy (NCBI): domain Eukaryota; kingdom Metazoa; phylum Chordata; order Ceratodontiformes; family Protopteridae; genus Protopterus; species Protopterus annectens. The sequence continues at coordinate 281,976,617 of NC_056725.1, forward strand.
TTTATTGTTGCACCAGGAAATAATTTTACCATAAAGGTATGCCTTTAGTGAATCCCTTAAAATAACCATATTTATGTCACCAGTATTATTTGAATCTAATAAGTGTTTTATTTCTAAATCTAACCAAGGCTTAAACTCTTTTAATTTAGTAAAATATGCTGAAAGTCTTTTGGTAAATGTCAGTCTTCTAAAATCCATTTGAAGTTTAAGGATAAGTGAGTTATGGTTTGATAGAGAACAGGGAATTATAGAATATTTTCATTTTCAAATCTTGTGAAATGTAAATGTTATCAATTCTTGTTTGGGTATTGAATCTGTAATCACTGTGGGAATAGTAATGAATTTTCATTTTTAAAATTAAATGAGTCTATTAACTGCAAATTATCTATCCATTTTCTAAGAGTTCTCCCTGAAGAAGCAATACGGAAAGGATTTTATTTGTAGTTTCCTGACTATCTAATATACAATTAAAGTCCCCTCCCACAATTAAGTTGCCTTTTGAAGTCTTATTAATAAGTTATATGTGCTTTTTAATTGTGCCTTCTCCTATACCTGGAAACCAATACAAGTTCACCAAAGTCCAAATTCTATTACTATGTCTTATTATGAGTATTGAAAGAAGGCCATCCTTGTCTTCATAGTTATATAGTACTTGAAGAATGGTAATGTTTCTCAACCACAATATTAAAACTCCTCTATTTTTCTTACTGTTAGATGAGTTAGAAAGTTTTATAAAGTCATTTGGATTCCAAGTGAAGTTATCATCTTTAAAATGAGTTTCCTGTAAAAAAACACTTGAACTTTATTTACTTTTAAGTATATAATTAAGTTGTATCTTTTCCTTGGGATATTCAAACTATTAACATTTAATGAGAGCAGTATTAAATCCATCTAGTTAATTTATTATTGAAATATTTTGAATTAAATAATGACAAAATATTTTGTTGCTCTTTTTTTTTTTTTTTTTTTGCTGTGTAGCTTCCATATCTTATTAATTCTAATAAAATTAATCTTAATTCCTTTAGAATTGTATAATTTAAAATCTAAAAAAGGCCAAAAGGGAAAACAAACAAGTGTATAGAAGTTAATCTTAAACATAAGTATAAACAAATACTTAAAACCATCTTTTAACAAACAAGGAATTAATACCATTCCCAATCTGAAAGAACTAATAAGTTTTGACAGATTAACCCTCATTACTAAAAGTGAATCAAACATTAAAATGAAGTTAGAGACTCCATTAAAAGTTAGTCTGGAGATTGCAATTAAATCACTCCAAGCTCAGAACAAAATATTGATCAATGGCACATTTGAGTATGAACATGTTTACAAAATCATTACTTGGAATGCTTTTATGCATGCCAATGTTATTAACAGACATTTAATGAAATTACTTTGTGATTAATTATAATAACATCATGAACTTCTTTTAAAAAACAAATTTGAACTGCATTTCCCATATGCAGTGTATATTACTTATCGTTCCCAATAAATGTTAATAGCAAACACAATAAAGTAAAATAGGACAGTTCTTTAGAGGAGTGTTTTTAGAGCATAACAAATCTATAACAAGTACCAAATAATTGTCTAGAAGGAAGATCTGAATATTTTATTTATTCATTTCCCCAATCCAACAATCTATTTACAAATTTGTTCTACTAAATTATTAGATAATTTCCAATTAAATAGAATGACTCCATCATCTTTGAGTTTCTTTTTCTCTTTTCCCTTTTTTCCTTCCTTTCTACTTCCTCCCTTTCCTTTCCCCTACCCTCCTCTTCTCTCCCTCCATTCTTTTTCCTTTTTTTAACCTGTTAATATAAGAATTTTATGAGCATCTTGTGATAGAGGAATTAACATTAATACTTTTCCTATTCCCTTTTAAAGTGATGTCATTATATGCCATATTATTCGGCTACTCTCTTTTCATTTACTTAGAACAGTATTTCCCGATAAAAATAAAAAAAAATCATCTTTTATTTTTGAAATGATTTTGCTTAAATCTCATTCCAATGAAACACCTATTAATCAGGTTCAAAATAATTACAATATAATACATTCAAAATAAACTACAATAACATTTCAATAAAACTTCTGTTAAATCCAAATGAATGATGTCAAATACATATGCATGTTTCATGCATAAAATTACACTGTGCATTCTACACATTCAACACATGAAATAACTAGTAAACTATTGCACCTGTTAATTGTGTTACTAGCTCATGTAGTGGGTAAGAATAGAAAAAAAAGTTTGGGTCACCCTTTTTAAAATTTCTGTCAAAACTTCACAGGATTCAGTATTATGATCAAGCCATAAAAGTAGTACTGAGTGTGGGGCTCATTCAGGGTTACTAGTCTACCATAAAAGCACACTTATTACCTTAGAGGGAGAATACACATCTTTAAAGCAAGAGCCAAGATAAGCTAATGTCTTCACTTCCTTGACTAATAATGATCAGAACTATTTCAGTCTGAATCTTGTACCAAACCACTGACCTTATTATTAACCAATCCAAACAAATAAATAAAATGGATATATCTAAATCCTATTAACAAATACATTCTTTCAGACTGCTTATTTAGCCTATATTAAGGAGGTAGTATCTAGAAAACCTTAACATAGGTGAAATCAAGGCAACATACTAAAATATATTGAGATTGCCTCTATGACCTACATTTTTTGTAGTTAATATTAGACAAAGGTTATAGAAATTATATTGAATATAATACAGTTTATTTCATATAACTGTCCACTTTTCGGTAATTTATTATGTCATATTATAATCTCAAAAGTGCTTTCAGTTGAAGTACTTGTCATGTGTCAAGTGGACAAACCAAATTATACTGAGCTACAAGTACATTACAATCCTGCAGAACTAGATAAATAAAATAATGGAAGTCTAGCACACAATATGCTACTGGATTCTTTGGTTTCTAGCATACAAAGAAATGTGGTATCCCTATTATAAAAACTGCTCATATATGTGTATTTTGCTTTTCAACTATTGCAGTTGGCAACAGTCAGTAATAGGGAACTAATGCACCAAATATGTATATCAGTTGCGATTGTTTTTACTACGGTCACAGCTGCGCAAAACTAATTGCTTAAAGACCAGCACCATTACTTACACTATTCCATAACACAATTTAAACAACCCTCACTGCATCCTTACTAATGCCACTTCTTTGGGGTTCACTGTCAATCATTACTCCCCACATTAGGATATGTAATCTACTGTAGTCCCACATGCCTGTCAATCCTTACACTGTGGGTCGTGAACCATTTAGGTGAAGTCCATATGTTGACTAGTGCTCATAAACTGTTGACAATATTAGCTGCGGAAATCACAATGTCTTTGTCAGACTGTGGAAGAGAATGAACACTAAATCCCCACCTTCATAATAGATAAGGGCATCATTCTTGGCACTAGTCTCTCAATTCTTCCGGGAATATACTGGTCAGTGAGCTACCATTTCTAATCTATACTACCATAAGCAGCGTTTTGTTTAATCAAGTATCAAGTAATGTGAAACAGAATGTGTAGATTACTTGCGCATGATGATAGACATCTCCCTGTCTTCTCCAGTAACATATTTTCTTCTAGCGTACAACAGATAAAATAATTCAAAAATGGATTTACCACTTTAAATCACACCCTGACTAACCAGAAAGTGTGAGGGAAGAAAGGGGAAGTACATGTGTATGCTAGTATGCATTTCTCTGTCCTTCTAATAGTGTTTATTACTTCCCTATTTAGTTAGAAACATACAAATGTGGCCATTGTACCCAATGTACATATATTTTAAATGCAGAAAAGTATCATTTGGAAAGTAGGAACAAGTGGATTAGCAGCTCTAAATATTACAATTATGAAACCAAGGGAATCATTTATTTGGCCATTTGTAAGACATGTGGGTCCTTTTATGTCGGAAAGACAGAGAGGAGGTTAAAAAAAAAAGGATCTATGAACATATCTATGAAATTGCAGTGGGGAAAGAAACCAATGCTCTTTTTAAGCATACTAAGACATGTTCAGATGCTAGTTTTGGGTTTATGGTTTTAGAACAAATTAAAAATTATATCAGGGGGGTTCCTGGGAAAATATGATAGAATTTAGAGAGTTAAGGTGGCAAGTAACTCTGGAAGCTGACAAACCCCCTGGCTTAAATGATTATATTTCTATTAAACCATTATTAAAAATAAGGTCTGTTAAACTTTGAAGAAATATGAACTGTGAAATAAAAAACAGCCAATAGATGGCATAGGTTCCTATCAATACGTATTCTTTGCATTTACCAAGCATTTTAAAATGTTTTTAACATTATCAAAATGATATTTATTGGATTTTAGATACATATATAAAAACTTTTTAGTATATTAATGCACAATTTTAATTAAATTAAAGAATAAAGCAATTTTAAAGTTTAGTTAGTATAGCACTAGGAATTGCTTTGTTAAATGGTTCTAGACTGAAGCTTTGGAATAATTGGTGGTTTTAAAAGCATCTATTAACACCCCATAGGATGATTATCTAATTATTTAATTTTTTCTAATTGTTTGTATTTAAATACTGGTCCTTCTTGGATAAGCTGGTCATCTGATGAAGTCTA